>NC_088417.1:96099355-96181989 GCF_034236695.1 Oncorhynchus nerka | reverse complement strand
AAAGCCCGTAACAAAGGGAGACAACGTGGAGATAAGGAGTAAAAATATATATTTTATTTAACTAAAGCAAATAAATATAATATACAATGGTGTGTGTAATCAGTAATCAGTAGTGTAAGTGAGTGTTTTGCATGCATGAATGTGATAATGCAGGGTGTTGAAAGGTGCCAAAGCAAACAAACGGCCACCAAGAACCACAACACAATCTACAAAGGTGTCTGCATGGAGAGAGTCTCCTCCATGAATGGGGAAGTGGTGTATTTATCCTGGGAGACACCGGGCCCAGGTGTTTCCCATGTAGCTGACGACCCTCCCAACTCCGCCCACCAGCATCCTAATAAGGAAATAACAGAGAGAATACGGCAGACAGAGTGGGAGGGTCTGTCACATCCCCCATAAAACCGGGGACCAACAAGGACCCCGGAACAACATACTGGCCTCGTCCCAAATTGACACAGGCCTCTGCGTCCCAAATTGACGAGGGTTATGTGTTCACACCTCCACCTGCACCAACCAACCTCCTCCTCAGACCTCAGCAACCTTTTATGCATAGGAAGCAATATTTAAGAGGAAAGAAGAACACAAGACCAGGAGGGAACAGACAGGAAAGATAGAACATGACAACCCGAAACAATGGTCAGTCATGTAAACATTCAGTAACATGGCACAAACGACCAACAGCTACAAGCTCCAACGAAAAGAACATCAGGGTCCTTCTTAATTTTACAACTCACAACGATTCATAGTCACTTCCAGCGATTCATAGTCACTTCCAGCGATTCATAGATTTCACGTGCCCTACTCGTCAGTGGCACCTGCCAATAGCCTTTTAACAGGTCAAATTTGCTCAAAACTTAGCTGCACCGACTTGATCAACACAGTCCTCCATCCGAGGAAGAGGAAATGAATCTGGCTTTGTGACACTGTTTATCTTACGGTAGTCCGTACAAAACGGTTTGTTCCATCCCCGGTTTCCTGATCAAGATACAGGGAGAAGCCCAACTGGAGAAAGAAGGCTCTGCTATCTTACTCTCCAGCATGTACTTGACCTCAGCATCCAGACAACGTAGTTTCTCTGAAGAAACTCTATAGAACCGCTGACGAATGGGGTCAGCACCTCCAATGTCAATATCATGTTCTATTAAGTTTGTACGTGTAGGTGTATCAGAAAACAAACTTGGAAATCTCTGAATCAGACCAACCATCTCTTTCCGCCCATCAACAGGTAGGTGAGTGAGAAGACTGTCTAAAATATCCAGTGTTTCTGAATTTTCAATCTACCCTGCAATATACAATCGTCAGGACCAGGAACATCTTCCTCCTCATGCACAGATCTAGCACGACAAGAACCCAAGGAAACAACGGTATCAGCCAAAAGAACAGGTTTACCGTCCTCTGTAGAATCCCACTGTTCAGTCTCAGAGGAACGTGCATAATAGGGTTTTAACAGATTTACATGGCACAGCTGGTGTGCTTTCCTCCGTTCTGGAGTGGCAACTAGATAAATTTGCTCAGTGTACTGGCGCACCACTGTATATGGACCTTGAAACTTGGCTTGAAAAGGAGAACCAACAATTGGCAGCAGAGCAAGAACCTGGTCACCTGGACTAAAGTGACGAGGCTCAGTTCGGCGATCAAATATGCCCTTCATCCTCTCCTGTGAAGATGATAACTTCTCTTTAGCCATTTCACCAGCGGTGTACAGCCGTCGCCGGAAATCACACACATACGATAACAGGGACTGAGGAGGCTCGGGAGACTTCCAGTCATCCTGGAGAACAGATAAAAGTCCACGCACCCTATGTCCAAACACAAGGTCATTTAGACTGAAACCTGTGCTCTCCTGTGAAACTTCCCTAGCGGCTAACAGTAAACAAGGCAACCCCTCCTCCCAATCCTTATCCATCTCAGTACAATAAGCTCTCAACAAAGACTTAAGTGTTTGATGGAAACGTTCCAGTGCTCCTTGACTTTGCGCGTGATAGGCGCTAGACAAATTGTGTTTAATATGGAGCTGTTGAAGAACCTGGGTGGTCTGACACATCACAGTGAACAGGTAACTGCTACCCTTTTTAGAACGAGGCAGAGGACCCACACAGTCAATAATCAGATACTCAAAAGGTTGGCTGAGTACAGGAATAGGAAATAATGGTACTGGTTTAATAGCTTGATTATGCTTACCAGTTAATTGACAGGTGTGACAAGTTTTGATAAAATCAGAAACATCCCTCTTTAATCTAGGCCAAAAGAAATGTCTTAATATGCGATTGTAGGTTTTCCTCACCCCCATATGTCCAGCAACGTCGCTGTGAGAAGTTTCCAACACCAACTCATGAAGCTTAACTGGTACAACAACCTGACTAATTGCCTCCCCAGAAAAAAACACTATCATGAGACACCCATTTTCTCATCAGGACATCCTCTTGGAAAAATAGCCATGGGCGACATCTCCCAACTGTTCTATAGGCACAATTTGATCACGCAACTCTTCCAACGTGGGTCATCCCGCGCATTGATTAGATCTGAGCGGGTTATAGATAACGGGATAGCAGGGAAAACAGTGACATACTTTGTATTATTATCATTAGTCGGCGCAGTGACCAGTTCGCCACGGCTCATAGAACGTGTCACTGCACACGCAGAGAACACCTCTGGGAAACTCTGTACACTCTCATCAGGAATCCCAACAAATGACAGCTTAGTGGAAACCACTGGAGATGGAAACACGACAGGCCATACACGCTCACCATCCAAGTTATTCCCAAGGATAACATCGATACCCTCAATAGGCAATGAAGGACGCACACCCACAACAACTTCACTCTTCACCAGCCCACAATCCAACATCAGTTTATGCAATGGAACTGACAGAGTGTTCAAACCTATTCCCCTAATTAGAACACTATTCCCCGAATCAGTCTCAGCAGAAAAGGGTAACACAGACTCCAACACAAATGATTCAGAGGCACCTGTGTCTCTCAGGATCTTCACTGGCACAAGGTCTTTACTTCCTAACATAGACACAAAACCTTCTGTAATGAAAGGTAAATAGTCTGGATCAATATGGACTTTCACATTCTCCTGGGCCTGAGGAAATGAGTCATGAATGAACTGATGTGGAACAGGTGCAGCTAACGCAGTAGGCTTAGATTTAGCGTAAGCACCCCTTGACCTGAGAAGTGGACATTCGTTTTTCCAATGACCTGAACCTTGACAGTAGTGACACTCCTGCCCAAAGTCAGCTTTACCATGGGAGTCAGGTTCAACCCTAGTTGAATAGAACTCTGCCCGAGAACCAAAGTATCTCGGTGAGCGAAGCCCAAATCTATCCGAACGCCCCCACTCTTTCCGAATACGGGGTTCTGCAAAGACACTTTTGTGAGTCAACACATACTCGTCTGCCAAAACTGCAGCTTCAGCAACATTCTTTACTTTGTTCATTAATATACGTGGCAATACGATCAGGAATTGTGTCCTTAAATTGCTCTAACATAATCAGATCACACAGCCCTTTGAAAGTCACAACTGCAGAGGCGGAACACCAGCGATTAAACTGTAAAGACAACTGTCGCGCAAACTCAACATGAGTTTGGTTATCATCCCTTTTTAAAGTTCTAAATCGTTGGCGGTAAGCCTCAGGGACCAATTCATAAATCTGTAACACAGCTGTTTTAACTTTATCATAACTGGCACTATCGTGTACACTAAGAGCTGAATATGCTTCCTGCGCTTTACCAGTCAGCACACACTGCAACATTAAAGTGCGGTCAGAATCAGGCCAACTCCTAGCGTCAGCAACCCGCTCAAACAACGAAAAGAATGTCTCGGGGTCCCTTTCATTAAACCGAGGAAATAACCGTAAGTTCCCAACAATATCAAATGTCTCTGGGGCACGACCAAAAGCGGAACTACCCCTAGGTAAATCTGGGTCACCTTCCCAAAACAAACTCTCCCCTGAGATCTTTCCTTCCCTAACCAACTTTATACGTTCTTGTTGCAATTTGGTTTTAGCACGCTCCATCTCTTGTTTAAATGCCAATTCCTTTTCATATTTTACACGATCATGCTCTAGCTTCTCACGATCATGCTGCCGATCATGCTCTCTCTTCTCACGATCATGCTCCAGCTGTAACAAAAGCAGTTCTTTCTGCTGTTCAAAAAGAAGGCTACTAGGACTAACCGATGGAATGTCCATTGTAACGTTATGGGGAGACGACAAATCCTCAGCAGAGGCTGGCCCAGTGGTAACTTCAAGAATACCACTCTCCATCAGATTGGCCTTCAATATCAACCCAATAGAATTCTTTAGACGTTTATCACTAATCTCAACCTTGTAGTGTTCCGCGACCTTTAACAGCTGTTCTTTAGTACCTAAATCTAACAATTCCTCTGATGGAGAGCGAATGAACTTATCTACATAAGACGCCATAATCACACAAAAAAAAAATTCTCGCTCTTCCCTTCTGCTGAGCACACCAGACCACAACCCGAGAATTGACAATCACCCTGAGTACCACAGAAGAGAGATGAGATACGGAGCTTCCCCAAAACCTACAATAACTCAACACTAGTCTTCGTGCAGATTTGCGGTGGGAATTTACGCACTGTAGCCCGCTGGCAAGGAAATAGAACTCCCCAGCATGCTGGCAAATTCCACCAAGCCACGGATGTGCCCCCGAGACAACTGCTCAGTCCACAGACACCACACAAAAATAACAAACATTAACCATGCCCAACATATTCCAAAAAAATGAAACACGTCGCTAAACCTATCAGGGGAAAAAGGCTATAGCTCCGGGTAGCAAGTTTCACTACCCTACACAATCTCCTACCGAGGTACACAGCCGATTTACTCACCTCAGACTGACTTCCCAACAGAAAGTAGAACAAGAGTTTACAGGCTAGGCAGGGCCTGGAAACTAACCATTATCTCTCTCCAACGCAGCACACAAACCAAACCACAAAGGCAACCAATACTGGGCCTATCAAACTCAACCACAATATGCAAACACGTACCTCCACGGTCTCCCAAACCAGTAGTTCAAAGATCCCGGACGAGCCCCCACTTGTCACGAACCGGCCCAAAGCCCGTAACAAAGGGAGACAACGTGGAGATAAGGAGTAGCAAAATATATATTTATTTAACTAAAGCAAATAAATATAATATACAATGGTGTAATCAGTAATCAGTAGTGTAAGTGAGTGTTTTGCATGCATGAATGTGATAATGCAGGGTGTTGAAAGGTGCCAAAGCAAACAAACGGCCAAGAACCACAACACAATCTACAAAGGTGTCTGCATGGAGAGAGTCTCATCCATGAATGGGGAAGTGGTGTATTTATCCTGGGAGACACCGGGCCCAGGTGTTTCCCATGTAGCTGACGACCCTCCCAACTCCGCCCACCAGCATCCTAATAAGGAAATAACAGAGAGAATACGGCAGACAGAGTGGGAGGGTCGTCACATATACTATACTCCTGTCATCTACATCCGTCCTATACTATACTCCTGTCCTATACTATACTCCTGCCCTATACTATACTCCTGTCATCTATATCCATCCTATACTATACTCCTGTCCTATACTATACTCCTTTCCCATACTATACTCCTGCCCTATACTATAGTCCTGTCCTATACTATACTCCTGCCCTATACTATAGTCCTGCCCTATACTATACTCCTGCCCTATACTATACTCCTGCCCTATACTATAGTCCTGTCATCTATATCTATATCCTGCCCTATACTATAGTCCTGTCCTATACTATACTATACTCCTGCCCTATACTATACTCCTGTCCTATACTCCTATACTATACCCTGTCCTATACTATACTTCCCTATACTATACTCCTGCCCTATACTATACTCCTGTCATCTATATCCATCCTATACTATACTCCTGTCCTGTCCTATACTATACTCCTTCCCTATACTATACTCCTGCCCTATACTATACTCCTGTCCTATACTATACTCCTGTCATCTATATCCGTCCTATACTATACTCCTGTCCTATACTATACTCCTGCCCTATGCTATAGTCCGGTCCTATACTATACTCCTCTCCTATACTATACTCCTGCCCTATGCTATAGTCCTGTCCTATACTATACTCCTGCCCTATACTATAGTCCTGCCCTATACTATACTCCTGCCCTATACTATACTCCTGCCCTATACTATAGTCCTGTCATCTATATCCGTCCTATACTATACTCCTGCCCTATACTATAGTCCTGTCCTATACTATACTCCTGCCCTATACTATACTCCTGCCCTATACTATACTCCTGTCATCTATATCCATCCTATACTCTACTCCTGTCCTCTACTATACTCCTGCCCTATACTATAGTCCTGTCCTATGCTATAGTCCTGTCCTATGATATAGTCCTGTCCTATACTATAGTCCTGTCCTATACTATACTCATGTCCTATGCTGTAGTCCTGTCCTATACTACATTCCTGTCCAATACTAGGCTATGAGGGGTGGCCAGTTGTCTTCTGGCTGTGCCAGGTGGAGATTATAACAGAACATGGCCAAGATGTTCAAATGTTCATAGATGACCACCAGGGTCAAATAATAATCACAGTAGTTGTCGTGGGTGCAACAGGTCAGCACCTCAGGAGTAAATGTCAGTTGGCTTTTCATAGCCTATCATTCAGAGTATCTCTACCGCTCCTGCTGTCTCTAGAGTTGAAAACAGCAGGTCTGGGACAGGTAGCACATCCGGTGAACAGGTCAGAGTAATATGATAAAAAAAATTGGTTCTAGTCAAGATTCTATCAGCCGTGTTTAGCACTAACTGAAGTTTATTTATTGCTTTATCCAGGTAGCCAGAAAGTAGAGCATTGCAGTAGTCTAATCTAGAAGAAATTTTGGGGCTTCACCATGTTTCATCGAAATATACAGCTGTGTGGCATAGCAGTGAAAGTTAACATTATGTTTCCAAATGACATCACCAAGAAGTCAAATATATAGTGAAAACAGTAGTGGTCCTAAAACGGAGCCTTGAGGAACACAAAAATGTACAGTTGATTTGTCAGAGGACAAACCATCCACAGAGACAAACTGCACAGGAAGCAGCTCTTTCAGTAGTTTAGTTGGAATAGGTTCCAGTATGCAGCTTAAAGTTTTAGAGGCGCTGATTATTTTCATCAATGTGTCAAGAGATATAGGGTTAAACAACTTGAGTGTCTCCCTTGATCCTAGGTCCTGGCAGAGTTGTGCAGACTCAGGACAACTGAGCTTTGGAGGAATACGCAGATTTAAAGAGGAGTCCGTCATTTGCTTTCTAATGATCATGATCTTTTCCTCAAAGAAGTTCATGAATTTATAAGTGAAAGCCATGCTCTCTTGGGGAATGCTGCTTTTTAGTTAGCTTTGCAACAGTATCAAAAATACATTTGGGATTGTTCTTATTTTCCTCAATTAAGTTGGAGAAATAGGATGATTGAACAGCAGTGAAGGCTCTTCGATACTGCACGGTACTGTCTTTCCAAGCTAGTCGGAAGACTTCCAGTTTGGTGGAGCTCCATTTACTACGTTCCAATTTTCTGGAAGCTTGCTTCAGAGCTCGGGTATTTTCTGGAAGCTTGCTTCACAGCTCGGGTATTTTCTGGAAGCTTGCTTCAGAGCTCGGGTATTTTCTGGAAGCTTGCTTCAGAGCTCGGGTATTTTCTGGAAGCTTGCTTCAGAGCTCGGGTATTTTCTGGAAGCTTGCTTCAGAGCTCGGGTATTTTCTGTATACCGGGGAGCTAGTTTCTTATGATAAATGTTTTTTGTTTTTAGGGGTGCGACTGCATCTAGGGTATTGTGCAAGGTTAAATTGAGTTCCTCAGTTAGGTGGTTAACTGATTTTTGTACTCTGACGTCCTTGGGTAGGTGGAGGGAGTCTGGAAGGGCATTTAGGAATCTTTGGGTTGTCCGAGAATTTATAGCACGACTTTTGATGATCCTTGGTTGGGGTCTGAGCAGATTATTTGTTGGGATTGCAAACGTAATAAAATGGTGGTCCGATAGTCCAGGATTATGAGGAAAAACATTAGGTCCACAACATTTATTCCACGGGACAAAACTAGGTCCAGAGTATGACTGTGGCACTGAGTAGGTCCGGAGATGTGTTGGACAAAACCCACTGAGTCGGTGATGGTTCCGAAAGCCCTTTGGAGTGGGTCTGTGGACTTTTCCATGTGAATATTAAAATCACCAAAATTGAGAATATTATCTGCCATGACTACAAAGTCCGATAGGAATTCAGGGAACTCAGTGAGGAACGCTGTGTATGGCCCAGGAGGCCTGTAAACTGCTATAAAAAGTGATTGAGTAGGCTGCATAGATTTCATGACTAGAATCTCCTGTCCTATGCTATCTTATGGCCTATACTCATGGCCTATACTCATGTCCTATACTATTCTCCTGTTCTATGCTATACTCCTGTTCTATGCTATATTCTCCTGTCCTATGCTATACTCCTGTCCTATACCCCAGACAAACACACCTGATTCAACTTGTCAACTAATCATCAGGCCCTCAATGAGTTGAATCTGGTGTTGTTTGTCTGGGGCTACAATGACAATGTGTTCTGTTGGGGGTCCTAGAGGGACGGAGTTGAGACCACTGGTATAGAGGGTATATCACTGATCTGTATTCTAGCTGCTGATTTGCTGAACTCATATTTAAGGTCTCACGAGTGGAACAGCGGTCTAAAGGCACTGCATCTCAGTGCTAGAGGCGTCACTACAGACCCTGGTTTGACCCCGGGCTGTATCACAACCGGTGCTGATTGGGATTCCCATAGGGCAGCGCACAATTGGCCCAGGGGCGTCCGGATTAGGGGAGGGTTTGGCCGGGGTAGGCCATCATTGTAAATAAGAATTTGTTCTTAAACCTCTCTGGGATATGTGGGACGGTAGCGTCCCATCTCGCCAACAGCCAGTGAAATTGCAGGGCGCCAAATTCAAAACAACAGAAATCCCATTTTAAAGATAAACTTGTTGTAAATCCAGCCACAGTATCCCATTTCAAAAAGGCTTTACGACGAAAGCACACCAAACGATTATGTTAGGTCAGCACCTCGTCACATAAAAACACAGCCATTTTTCCAGCCAAAGAGAGGAGTCACAAAAAGCAGAAATAGAGATAAAATGAATCGCTAACCTTTGATGATCTTCATCAGATGACACTCATAGCACTTCATGTTACACAATACATGTATGTTTTGTTCGATAAAGTTCATATTTATATAAAAAAATCTGAGTTTACATTGGCGCGTTATGTTCAGTAGTTCCAAAACATCCGGTGATTTTGAGAGAGCCACATCAATTTACAGAAATGCTCATAATAAACATTGCTAAAAGATACAAGTGTTATACATGGATGTTTAGATCCACTTCTCCTTAATGCAACCGCTGTGTCAGATTTCAAAAAAGCTTTACGGAAAAAGCACACCATGCAATAATCTGAGTACAGCGCACTGACACAAAAACAAGCCATACAGATATCCGCAATGTTGTGGAGTCAACAGAGGTCAGAAATAGCATTATAAATATTAACTTTTGATGATCTTCATCGGAATGCACTCCCAGGAATCCCAGTTCCACAATAAATGTTTGTTTTGTTCGATAAAGTCCATCATTTATGTCCAAATACCTCCTTTTTGTTTGCGCGTTTAGGTCCAGACGAAAAGTCAAAAAGTTCCGTTACAGTCCGTAGAAACATGTCAAACGATGTATAGAATCAATCTTTAGGATGTTTTTAATATAAATCTTCAATAGTGTTCCAAACGAAGAATTCCTTTGTCTTCAGAAATGAAACGCAGACCGCTCTCACGTGTGTGCGCGTGATCAGCTCATGCCACTCTGGCAGAGCCCTGACTCAATCAGCTCTCATTCCCCCCTCCTTCAGTGTAGGAGCCTCAAACAAGGTTCTAAAGACTGTTGACATCTAGTGGAAGCCTTACGAAGTGCAATATGACCCCATGGACACTGCATATTTGATAGGCAATGACTTGAAAAACTAGAAACCTCAGATTTCCCACTTCCGTGTTGGATTTTGTCTCAGGTTTTTGCCTGCCATATGAGTTCTGTTATACTCTCAGACATCATTCAAAACGTTCTAGAAACTTCAGAGTGTTTTTGATCCAAATCTACTAATTCTATGCATATTCTAGCTTTTATGGCTGAGTAGCAGGCAGTTTACTCTGGGCAGCTTTTTATCCAAGCTACTCAATACTGCCCCCAGTCCCAAAGAAGTTAACTGACTTGCCTAGTTAAATAAAGGTTCAAATATGAATAAAACATATTTCTGTGTATCTGTGTAAATATGGCTAGTGTTGCGTATGTTTAGAGCTTGTGCCATTTAATGTAGAAACTTCAAAGTGTTTTTAAGATATTATTTAAACGTTTTCATGATACTGGCAGTGCTTAGGTGTCACTCATCTCTTAGCCGTAGCTAAAACCGGCTTCAGCAGACACAGTCATCCTTGTGTTTCTCCCTCCAGCCGCCTCCTGCTATCTACGACAAGCAGCTGGATGAGAGAGAACACTCCATCGATGAATGGAAAGGTAAACATATCATATATCATATCATATCATATACAGTTGAATTCGGAAGTTTACATACACCGAGGTTGGAGTCATTAAAACTCGTTTTTCAACCACTCCACAAATTTCTTGTTAACAAACTATAGTTTTGGCAAGTCTGTTAGTACATCTACTTTGTGCATGACACAAGTAATTTTTCTAACAATTGTTTACAGACAGATTATTTCACTTATAATTCACTGTATCACAGTTCCAGTGGGTCAGAAGTATACATACACTAAGTTGACTGTTCCTTTAAAAAGCTTGGAAAATTCCAGAAAATGATGTCATGGCTTTAGAAGCTTCCAGTAGGCTAACTGACATAATTTGAGTCAATTGGAGAGGTGTACCTGTGGATGTGCTTCAAGGCCTACCTTCAAACAGTGCTTCTTTGCTTGACATCATGGGAAAATTAAAAGAAATCAGCCAAGACCTCAGAAAAAAAATTGTAGACCTACACAAGTCTGGTTCATCCTTGGGAGCCATTTCCGAACGCCTGAAGGTACCACGTTCATCTGTACAAACAATGGTACAAACAAAAACACCATGGGGCCACGCAGCCATCATACCGCTCAGAAAGGAGACATGTTCTGTCTCCTAGAGATGAACGTACTTTGGTGCGAAAAGTGCAAATCAATCCCAGAACAACAACAAAGGACCTTGTGAAGATGCTGGAGGAAACGGGTACAAAAGTATCTATATCCACAGTAAAACGAGTCCTATATCGACATAACCTGAAAGGCCGCTCAGCAAGGAAGAAGCCACTGCTCCAAAACCACCATAGAAAAGCCAGACTACAGTTTGCAACTGCACATGGGGACAAAGATCATACTTTTTGGAGAAATGTCCTCTGGTCTGATGAAACAAAAATAGAACTGTTTGGCCATAATGACCATCGTTATGTTTGGAGGAAAAAGGGGGAGGCTTGCAAGCCTAAGAACAGCATCCCAACTGTGAACTACGGGGCTGGCAGCATCATGTTGTGGGGGTGCTTTGCTGCAGGAGGGACTGGTGAACTTCACAAAATAGATGGCTTCATGAGGTAGGAAAATTATGTGGATATATTGAAGCAACATCTTAAGACATCAGTCATTTGTGACCAAGTTAAAGTATGGTTATATCTTGGGTTTTCCAGGGCCTCCCGGGGGATGCAGTGGTTTAAGGCACAGTGTTAGCTGTGCCAGTAGAGACCCTGGGTTCGTGCCCAGGCTCTGTCGCAGCCGGCCGCGACCGGGAGGTCCATGGGACGAATCACAATTGGCCTAGCCTCGTCCGGGTTAGGGAGGGCTTGGCCGGTAGGGATATCCTTGTCTCATCGCGCACTCCTGTGGCAGGCACAGTGCACGCTGACCAGGTCGCTAGGGGCACTGTGTTTCCTCCGACACATTGGTGCGGCTGGCTTCCGGGTTGGATGCACGCTGTGTTAAGAAGCAGAGTGACTTGGTTGGGTTGTGTTTCGGAGGACGCATGACTCTCGACCTTAGTCTCTCCCAAGCCCGTATGGGAGTTGCAGCGATGAGACAAGATAGTAACTACTAAAAACAATTGGATACTACGAAATTGGGATGAAAAAATGGGGTAAAATTTAAAAACGAAATTAAAATATAAAAAATCTTGGGTCTTCCAAATGGACAATGACCCCAAGCATACTTCCAAAGTTGTGGCAAAATGGCTTAAGGACAACAAAGTCAAGGTATTGGAGTGGCCATCACAAAGACCTGACCTTAAATCCTTTATAACATTTGTGGGCAGAACTGAAAATGCTTGTACGAGCAAGAAGGCCTACAAGCCTGACTCAGTTACACCAGCTCTGTTAGGAGGAATGGGCCAAAATTCACCCCACTTATTCTGGGAAGCTTGTGGAAGGCTAATCGTTTGACCCAAGATATACAATCTAAAGGCAATGCTACCAAATACTAATTGAGTGTATGTCTGACCCACTGGAAATGTGATGAAAGAAATAAAAGCTGAAATAAATCATTCTCTCTATTATTCTGACATTTCACATTGTTAAAATAAAGTGGTGATCCTAACTGACCTACGACAAGGAATTTTTACTACAGTAGGATTAGATGTCAGGAATTGTGAAAAACGTAGTTTAAATGTATTTGGCTGAGGTGGATATAAACTCCCGACTTCAACTGTAGGTATGTTGTAATTATATTGCTAAGGAGGCCTCTATCTGAGGAGTATATTGGCTGCGTTTACACAGGCAGACCAATTCTAATCTTTTTTTTCCACTGATTGGTCTTTTGAAGCTGGCCAACAATACAGTCTACTCATTCATTTTCTATTTGAGTTTGTATAATAACTTTTCCAGTTTATTTGTTGCCATGGTAATTAGACTCATAGAATGGACTAGTAGAGCACAATAGATTTCTCTGCTGCTATTTGAAAGATTATTTTTTCTCCACAATTTTTCCTCCCTCGCTCTCTCTCTCTCGCTCTCTCTCTCTCTCGCTCTCTCTCTCGCTCTCGCTCTCGCTCTCTCTCTCTCGCTCTCTCGCTCTCTCTCGCTCTCTCGCTCTCTCGCTCTCTCTATCCTCTCTCTCTCTCTCTCTCGCTCTTCTCTCTCTCTCGCTCTCTCTCTCTCTCTCTCGCTCTCTCTCTCGCTCTGTCTCTCGCTCTCTCTATCCTCTCTCTCTCGCTCGCTCTCTCTCTCTCTCTCTCTTCGCTCTCTCGCTCTCTCGCTCGCTCTCTCTATCCTCTCTCTCGCTCTCTCTCGCTCTCTCGCTCTCTCGCTCTCTCTCGCCTCTCTCTATCTCTCTCTTCGCTTCTCTCTCTCGCTCTTCTCTCTCTCGCTCTCTCTCTCTCGCTCTCTCTCTCTCTCTCTCTCTCTCTCTCTCTCTCTCTCTCTCTCTCTCTCGCCTCTCTCTCTCTCTCTCTCTCTCTCTCTCTCTCTCGCTCTCTCTCTCGCTCTCTCTTCGCTCTCTCTCTCGCTCTCTCTCGCTCTCTCTCTCTCGCTCTCTCTCTCGCTCTCTCGCCTCTCTCTCGCTCTCTCTCTCGCTCTCTCTCTCGCTTCTCGCTTCGCTCTCTCTCGCTCTCTCTCTCGCTCTCTCGTTCTCCCTCGCTCTCTCGCTCTCTCGCTCTCTCTATCCTCTCTCTCGCTCTCTCGCTCTATCCTCTCTCTCGCTCTCTCTCGCTCTCTCTCGCTCTCTCTCTCGCTCTCTCTCTCGCTCTCTCTCGCTCTCTCTCTCGCTCTCTCTCTCGCTCTCTCTCTTGTTCTCTCTCTCCCTCGTTCTCTCTCTCCCTCCCTCCCTCCCTCTCTCTCTCTCTCTCTCTCTCTCAATCTCACTTTCCAGAACTAATCTACAAAGAGGTGATGAACTTTGAGGAGAGGACGAGGAACGGGGTGGTGAAGGGACAACCCTCTACCTCAGGTACTCTCAGTGCATAACCTAGTCCCCTCTGTAAGTTGAATTATGAATATAATCACTCACTGGACATTTCTTTGTAACAGAGAAATTCATCCGTACGTTGACCACCATTCGTCTTTGTCTCTCGTCTTGTTTTTCCGAGACATGCAGTGTATGATTTGTACATGAGTAATTATATCTGTATGTAAAAGTATCGATTTAAACTGTAGATTTGGTATTTTTGGACCAACCATACGTGTTTTGTGTGTGTGTGTGTACAATGATAAATCTGTATTTGAATGGTATTGATGTACACATTTAGGCATTTGAAAAGTAATATCTGTATGGAGTATCTGAGTAAGTGATTCATGTGCATTGATTAAAAAGGTTGCTGTCCCCCTACTCTATGGAAAAGGTCATATAGGCTATATACACTGCTCAAAAAAATAAAGGGAACACTTAAACAACACAATGTAACTCCAAGTCAATCACACTTCTGTGAAATCAAACTGTCCACTTAGGAAGCAACACTGATTGACAATAAATTTCACATGCTGTTGTGCAAATGGAATAGACAACAGGTGGAAATTATAGGTAAATAGCAAGACACCCCCAATAAAGGAGTGGTTCTGCAGGTGGTGACCACAGACCACTTCTCAGTTCCTATGCTTCCTGGCTGATGTTTTGGTCACTTTTGAATGCTGGCGGTGCTTTCACTCTAGTGGTAGCATGAGACGGAGTCTACAACCCACACAAGTGGCTCAGGTAGTGCAGCTCATCCAGGATGGAACATCAATGCGAGCTGTGGCAAGAAGGTTTGCTGTGTCTGTCAGCGTAGTGTCCAGAGCATGGAGGCGCTACCAGGAGACAGGCCAGTACATCAGGAGACGTGGAGGAGGCCGTAGGAGGGCAACAACCCAGCAGCAGGACCGCTACCTCTGCCTTTGTGCAAGGAGGAGCAGGAGGAGCACTGCCAGAGCCCTGCAAAATGACCTCTAGCAGGCCACAAATGTGCATGTGTCTGCTCAAACGGTCAGACACAGACTCCATGAGGGTGGTATGAGGGCCCGACGTCCACAGGTGGGGTTTGTGCTTACAGCCCAACATCGTGCAGGACGTTTGGCATTTGCCAGAGAACACTAAGATTGGCAAATTCGCCACTGGCGCCCTGTGCTCTTCACAGATGAAAGCAGGTTCACACTGAGCACATGTGACAGAGTCTGGAGACGCCGTGGAGAATGTTCTGCTGCCTGCAACATCCTCCAGCATGACCGGTTTGGCGGTGGGTCAGTCATGGTGTTGGGTGGCATTTCTCTGGGGGGCCGCACAGCCCTCCATGTGCTCGCCAGAGGTAGCCTGACTGCCATTAGGTACCGAGATGAGATCCTCAGACACCTTGTGAGACCATATGCTGGTGCGGTTGGCCCTGGGTTCCTCCTAATGCAAGACAATGCTAGACCTCATGTGGCTGGAGTGTGTCAGCAGTTCCTGCAAGAGGAAGGCATTGATGCTATGGACTGGCCCGCCTGTTCTCTAGACCTGAATCCAATTGAGCACATCTGGGACATCATGTCTCGCTCCATCCACCAACGCCACGTTGCACCACAGACTGTCCAGGAGTTGGCGGATGCTTTAGTCCAGGTCTGGGAGGAAATCCCTCAGGAAACCATCCGCCACCTCATCAGGAGCATGCCCAGGCAGGTCGTTGTAGGGAGGTCATACAGGCACGTGGAGGCCACACACACTACTGAGCCTCATTTTGACCTGTTTTAAGGACATTACATCAAAGTTGGATCAGCCTGTAGTATGGTTTTCCACTTTAATTTTGAGTGTGACTCCAAATCCAGACCTCCATGGGTTGATAAATTTGAATTCCATTGATAATTTTTCTGTGATTTTGTTGTCAGCACATTCAACTATGTAAAGAAAAAAGTATTTAATAAGAATATTTCATTCATTCAGATCTAGGATGTTTATTTTAGTGTTCCCTTTATTTTGTTGAGCAGTGTATATATATATATACACACTGATTGTCCAAAATATTACTAACACATTTCTATTATTGGGTGTCACCCCCCAAAAACCCTTTTCTCTCAGAACAGCCTCAATTCGTCAGGGCATGGACTCTACAAGGTGTCCAAAGTGTTCCACAGGGATGTTGGCCCATGTTGACTCCAATGCTTACAACAGTTTCCAACAGTGTCAAGTTAGCTGGATGGCCTTTGGGTGGTGGACCATTCTTGATACGCATGGAAAACTGTTGAGTGTGGAAAAACCCAGCAGCTTTGCAGTTCTCCCACAAACCGGTGCATCTGGCACCTACTACCATTACCCCGTTCAAAGGCACTTAAATCTTTTGTCTTGCCTATTCACCCTCTGAATGGCACACATACAATCCATTTCTCAAGGCTTATAAATCCTTCTTCAACCTGCCTCCTCCCCTTCATCTACGCTGATTGAAGTGGATTTAACAGGTGACATCAATAAGGGATCATAGTTTGCACCTGGTCAGTCTGTCGCGGAAAGAGCAGGTGTTCTTAATGTTTTGTACACTCAGTGTTTATTTATTACTTATGAAGTTTCACATCTGTACTGTAACACATCATGAATTAAAGCTGGGGTCTTTGGTCCTTGCTCTTCCAGAGAAACACTAGAATTTCTCTCGTTCTGAGCCTTCTAAGATGTCTTATTTGATCAATATTTTCAGCCCTATAAATATGTTCTGTAAAATGGGTAGTGTCAATTCCCTTGAATGGCCACTTGAGGGCGGTGTGGAGTCATGCAGGCACAGATTTGGTAACATTATGGCGTCAGTCCAGTCTAGTGCTGCTGAGAGGAAAACAACTTGCCTCGGTCGTTGTCCTCAGCTGTTCTTGGCAGAGAGCGTTTTTATACTGTACAAAGTGTCACTATGGAAGTTGTATTTGGGGATTTCTCAGTGTCTACAGACTTCCTTGTCCTTCTGTTAAGGGGACAGTGGCCTGGAAGGGGTTAAATCTGCAGTGTGATACTGTCACTGTCTCCCTCCCCCTCCGTCTCTCTCTCTCTCTCTCCCTTATCCCTCTACCTCACTCTCCTTCTCTCTCTCTCTGTCTCTCTCTCTCTCTCTCTCTCTCTCTCCCTCCCTTATCCCTCTACCTCACTCTCCTTCTCTCTGTCTCTCTCTCTCTCTCCCTCCCCCCCTTATCCCTCTACCTCACTCTCCTTCCCTCTCTCCATCCCTCTCTCTCCCTGCAATTAAGCAGATGGGTAGCCCTTGTGCTGAGGCGAGCAGAGAACAGACGCAGTGCTGAAGAGTCCCAGACGGCAGTATTTCACAGCATTAGCAGTACCGGGCTCTGGAGCACTGCCATTCAGCAGTACTTGGCTCAGGGCTTTCAGAGATCACATAGCCAGCCAGGAGACAGAACCAACTTTAGGGTTTAGTGATAAACCACCACATAGCCAGCCAGGAGGCAGAACCAACTTTAGGGTTGAGTGATAAACCACCTGTCATTCTACACAGACCCAGGTAGAGTCAGGAGAAATAGATGACCGCTTGGCAGGCACAGTGAACAATCTACTATACTGGTTGTGGATGGATGCAAATGCAATGTGTTTTATGTGTTGGTTACTGTTCTTTGGCAACATTTCTATATGGGAGGATATATGTAGAATAAAGCATTTAGGTCATCTTAGATTATTTCAGAATTTCCCCCTCCCAAAAATATGTTTAAAAAAAATTGATTTCCAGAATTGCTTTGAAATTTTGCGAAGATGACGTGTCATGTTTGATACAGGATTCTCAAACCTTAGAATGGTTTTATATGTTTATTTTGTCCTTGAAGAATACACAGTTAACTTACATTGATGTAGAAGCCACATTGTGAGCACCGGATATCTCCTCCTACTGCTCTGTCTCTGAGTAAACCTGCCACTGTGGGGTTGGATACAATCGACGTTTGAGCCATAAATTGTGATTTAGCTTCTCGTTTTATTGGTGGTCAGCTGAAATGTCTCCCATTGTCCTTTTATTAACCACCCGCCTGATAAACAGGAGATTTATGGTCCACCTGCACAGTGGATGTCTTTTGTACAAATCACCTCACCATTTTGGTATGCTCTGGATCGAGTGGGATCGTTTCCTCTCGAGTAGATGAAAGGTGTCCGTGTGGAGGACATGTGGTATGTGACACTACAGACTTAGTGACTGTGGATTATGAGGCAGTGATACACATGGCAGAAAGTATGTGGACACCTGCTCGTTGAACATCTCACTCTAAAATCATGGGCATTAATATGGAGTTGGTCCCCCCTTTGCTGCTATAACAGCCTCCAGTCTTCTGGGAAGGATTTCCACTAGATGCTGGAACATTGCTGCTACAACAGCCTCCAGTCTTCTGGGAAGGATTTCCACTAGATGTTGGAACTTTGCTGCTATAACAGCCTCCAGTCTTCTGGGAAGGCTTTCCACTAGATGCTGGAACAATGCTGCTATAACAGCCTCCAGTCTTCTGGGAAGGCTTTCCACTAGATGCTGGAACATTGCTGCTATAACAGCCTCCAGTCTTCTGGGAAGGCTTTCCACTAGATGCTGGAACATTGCTGCTATAACAGCCTCCAGTCTTCTGGGAAGGCTTTCCACTAGATGCTGGAACATTGCTGCGAGGACTTGCTTCCATTCAGCCACAAGAGCATTAGTCAGGTCGGACACTGACGCAAGCAGTAAAATGTGATTTAAAAAAGCAGATAAAAAAACACATTATGGGACAGAGGGGACTGTGAAGCAACACAAACATTGGCACAGACACACACGCATACACACACACACACACACACACACACACACACACACACACACACACAGACAATAACATACGCACTATACATACACATGGATTTAGTATTGTAGATATGTGGTAGTGGTGGAGTAGGGGCCTGAGGGTACACAGTGTGTTGTGAAATCTGTGAATGTATTGTAATGTTTTAAAATTGTATAAACTGCCTTAATTTTGCTGGACCCCAGGAAGAGTAGCTTCTGCTTTGGCAGGAACTAATGGAGATCCATGATAACTACAAGTACAAACGCTGATGTTGGCTGATTAGGCCTGGCTTGCAGTAGGCATTCCAATTAACTCCAAAGGTGTTCAATGGGGTTGAGGTCAGAGATCTGTTCAGACCAGTCAAGTTCTTCCACATCGATCTTGACAAACCATTTCTGTATGGATCTCTTTTTGTGCACAGCGGCGTTGTCATGCTGAAACAGGAAAGGCACAGGTCATCTAGAATGTTATTGTATGCTGCAGTGTTAAGATTTCCCTTCACTGGAACTAAAGGGGCCCAAACCATGAAAAACAGCCCCAGAACATTATTCCTCCTCCACCAAACTTTACAGTTGGCACTATGCATTAGAGCAGATTGCGTTCTCCTGGCATCCGTCAAACCCAGATTCGTCCGACGGATTGCCAGCACTCGGTGATCCAGTTCTATGAGCTTGTGTGGCCAGACTTTTGCACTTCACAATAACAGCACTTACAGTTGACCGAGGCAGGTCTAGCAGGGCAGAAATTTGACTTGTTGACTGTCTTGTTGGAAAGGTGGCATCCTATGACGGTGTCACGTTGAAAGTCACTGAGCTCTTCAGTAAGGCCATTCTACTGCCAACAATGGCCATTCGCCTGTCAGCAATGGGTGTGGCTGAAATAGCCAAATCCACTAATTTGAAGGGGTGTCTACATACTTTTGGCCATGTAGTGTTTAAGTCTAGATAAAACCAGTAGACTGAAATAGGTGCCGGTACTGTTTTATATTTAGGTGCAGGAGCTCCACAATACTTTTGAGCTAATATTCTAGAAGAGGAACAGGAGCTCCACAATACTTTTGAGCTAATATTCTAGAAGAGGAACAGGAGCTCCACAATACTTTTGAGCTAATATTCTAGAAGAGGAACAGGAGCTCCACAATTCTTTTGAGCTAATATTCTAGAAGAGGAACAGGAGCTCCACAATTCTTTTGAGCTAATATTCTAGAAGAGGAACAGGAGCTCCACAATACTTTTGAGCTAATATTCTAGAAGAGGAACAGGAGCTCCACAATACTTTTGAGCTAATATTCTAGAAGAGGAACAGGAGCTCCACAATACTTTTGAGCTAATATTCTAGAAGAGGAACAGGAGCTCCACAATACTTTTGAGCTAATATTCTAGAAGAGGAACAGGAGCTCCACAATACTTTTGAGCTAATATTCTAGAAGAGGAACAGGAGCTCCACAATACTTTTGAGCTAATATTCTAGAAGAGGAACAGGAGCGCCACAATACTTTTGAGCTAATATTCTAGAAGAGGAACAGGAGCTCCACAATACTTTTGAGCTAATATTCTAGAAGAGGAACAGGAGCTCCACAATTCTTTTGAGCTAATATTCTAGAAGAGGAACAGGAGCTCCACAATTCTTTTGAGCTAATATTCTAGAAGAGGAACAGGAGCTCCACAATTCTTTTGAGCTAATATTCTATAAGAGGAACAGGAGCTCCACAATTCTTTTGAGCTAATATTCTATAAGAGGAACAGGAGCTCCACAATTCTTTTGAGCTAATATTCTATAAGAGGAACAGGAGCTCCACAATTCTTTTGAGCTAATATTCTAGAAGAGGAACAGGAGCTCCACAATACTTTTGAGCTAATATTCTAGAAGAGGAACAGGAGCTCCACAATACTTTTGAGCTAATATTCTAGAAGAGGAACAGGAGCTCAAGCAGTAGAACATTTGAGGTGCCTGTACTTGGCTCCGGTGAGCTTCTGCCCAAGTCGAGCACTGGATAAAACTGTTCTCTATGGGAGTTATTACATAATAACAGAATGCCTTCTGTATTCCTACCTGCTTAAATAATGTTCTCTTCAGTTTTCTATCCTACTCTTTAACTAGATGTTCCCTCATCTATTTATTTCCTGCAAATGCTTTTAGTCTACCATATCTGGCTCTGGTACCTTAGTCTCTGGTATAGCCTAGAATACATCTTGGAAAACAGAACCAACTCAATCAGATTTATTTGAATCTAAAAAGCCAAAGAAAGACAGGGAAAAGGGAAGAGAACAATGATAGATGGATCCATTTGCTGTGAAATGAAATGAAATAGCCCTGTCTGATCCTTTAAAAGGGGAAGATGAAGGACGACGTCTTGACTTCTGCGTATTATAATAAGAAGCCGGAGAGTCCTTTCAATTGGACCCGTTTAGAACTGATTATCATGCTCTGGCCTGTTTATTAACCGTTTCATCTCTTTTACTTTGACATGCTGCTACTGAACACACAGAATATGGAAAGGTCTTTTAGGGACCTTTAAATAGAATCTTAGTATTAGTGTCTCTGAGGAGAGAGAGGACAGTGGACCCCCAGCCTTAACTTGTTCTGTTACTGTCTCTGAGGAGAGAGAGGACAGTGGACCCCAGCCTTAACTTGTTCTGTTACTGTCTCTGGGGAGAGAGAGGACAGCCTTAACTTGTTCTGTTACTGTCTCTGAGGAGAGAGAGGACAGTGGACCCCAGCCTTAACTAGTTATGTTACTGTCTCTGAGGAGAGAGAGGACAGTGGACCCCCAGCCTTAACTTGTTCTGTTACTGTCTCTGAGGAGAGAGAGGACAGTGGACCCCAGCCTTAACTTGTTCTGTTACTGTCTCTTGAGGAGAGAGAGGACAGCCTTAACTTGTCCTGTTACTGTCTCTTGAGGAGAGAGAGGACAGCATTAACTTGTCCTGTTACTGTCTCTGAGGAGAGAGATGACAGCCTTAACTTGTCCTGTTACTGTCTCTGGGGAGCGAGAGGACAGCCTTAACTTGTCTTGTTACTGTCTATGAGGAGAGAGAGGACAGTGGACTCCAGCCTTAACTTGTTCTGTTACTGTCTCTGAGGAGAGAGAGGACAGTGGACCCCAGCCTTAACCTGTTCTGTTACTGTCTCTGAGGAGAGAGAGGACAGTGGACCCCAGCCTTAACTTGTTCTGTTACTGTCTCCAAGGAGAGAGAGGACAGTGGACCCCAGCCTTAACTTGTCTTGTTACTGTCTCTGAGGAGAGAGAGGACAGTGGACTCCAGCCTTAACTTGTTCTGTTACTGTCTCTGAGGAGAGAGAGGACAGTGGACCCCAGCCTTAACCTGTTCTGTTACTGTCTCTGAGGAGAGAGAGGACAGTGGACCCCAGCCTTAACTTGTTCTGTTACTGTCTCCAAGGAGAGAGAGGACAGTGGACCCCAGCCTTAACTTGTCTTGTTACTGTCTCTGAGGAGAGAGAGGACAGTGGACTCCAGCCTTAACTTGTTCTGTTACTGTCTCTGAGGAGAGAGAGGACAGTGGACCCCAGCCTTAACCTGTTCTGTTACTGTCTCTGAGGAGAGAGAGGACAGTGGACTCCAGCCTTAACTTGTCTTGTTACTGTCTCTGAGGAGAGAGAGGACAGTGGACCCCAGCCTTAACTTGTTCTGTTACTGTCTCTGAGGAGAGAGAGGACAGCCTTAACTTGTTCTGTTACTGTCTCTGAGGAGAGAGAGGACAGCCTTAACTTGTTCTGTTACTGTCTCTGAGGAGAGAGCGAACAGCCTTATTAACTTGCCTCTCTCATGTCTGGTTTGTCACTGTGATTTGTAAACACGTACGGTTCCTTGTGTAACATTGGGTTGTGTTGTGACTGACTGTGTAACATTGGGTTGTGTTGTGACTGACTGTGTAACATTGGGTTGTGTTGTGACTGACTGTGTAACATTGGGTTGTGTTGTGACTGACTGTGTAACATTGGGTTGTGTTGTGACTGACTGTGTAACATTGGGTTGTGTTGTGACTGACTGTGTAACATTGGGTTGTGTTGTGACTGACTGTGTAACATTAGGTTGTGTTGTGACTGACTGTGTAACATTGGGTTGTGTTGTGACTGACTGTGTAACATTGGGTTGTGTTGTGACTGACTGTGTAACATTGGGTTGTGTTGTGACTGACTGTGTAACATTGGGTTGTGTTGTGACTGACTGTAACATTGGGTTGTGTTGTGACTGACTGTGTAACATTGGGTTGTGTTGTGACTGACTGTGTAACATTGGGTTGTGTTGTGACTGATTGTGTAACATTGGGTTGTGTTGTGACTGACTGTGTAACATTGGGTTGTGTTGTGACTGACTGTGTAACATTGGGTTGTGTTGTGACTGACTGTGTAACATTGGGTTGTGTTGTGACTGATTGTGTAACATTGGGTTGTGTTGTGACTGACTGTGTAACATTAGGTTGTGTTGTGACTGACTGTGTAACATTGGGTTGTGTTGTGACTGACTGTGTAACATTGGGTTGTGTTGTGACTGACTGTGTAACATTAGGTTGTGTTGTGACTGACTGTGTAACATTGGGTTGTGTTGTGACTGACTGTGTAACATTAGGTTGTGTTGTGACTGACTGTGTAACATTGGGTTGTGTTGTGACTGACTGTGTAACATTGGGTTGTGTTGTGACTGACTGTGTAACATTGGGTTGTGTTGTGACTGACTGTATGTCACAGTAATGGTTGTAGCCGACTGTGACTGTGTCTATGTATTAGTGTCTGCGGGGCTGTTAGTTCATTGTAATCCCGGCTGCCTGTTTATTCCCTCAGCACAGGTGCAGCCGTGAACAGCAGTGGTGAGAGCCTCCCTTCCCCCTCCGTCAACGACATCTCCTCCATGTCCACCGACCAGACCCTGGCCTCAGACACCGACAGCAGCCTGGAGACCTCTGCAGGACCCCTGGGTTGTTGCAGGTGACTAGCAGCCTGCCTGCGCAACCCCATGTTCTTCAGAAGGTGAAACACAATGTCCAAAACAACCCAACCAACCTACCTACCAACCACTACCAACCGAAACCTGAAAAAGAACAAAAATGATTAAAAGAGAAAAAAATGATGATATGAATGGGATGATTAAGGAAACATAAAGTAATTACTATAACAATCATGATTCTAAAATTTAAGCCTGCATTTTCATTCAAAAATAAATCACAGAAGTATAACGAAAAAACTAAAAATAAACTAAAGTGAAATATATTTATTAACTTCTAGTTGCTTTACTTATATCTCCCCCTTATATGGCATCATAAAAAATACAAAAAGCTTAGACAGGCATCTTTCTGTAAAGTGTCATTAAAACTGGCTGTTCATTCCCACAATACCTTGCAAGCGTCTGTGCTTCAGTCAATGTGGCAAGGTGTTCTCTTTTTGGTCATTACTGCACAGTACTATATAAACCTCCGTTCACTTCCCCCACACCTTATGTGATGGTACTGGTATGTTTTGATAACCTCTAGGCTTGAACCTGGGGTTGTCTCCTGTATGGGTGTGACAGATAGGTGTGTTTGAATACTGTTATTCCTGCAGGGGTTAGTGCTAGTGTTCCACACAGCACAGCGCCCCCTGTCTTCTGTAAATATGTAATTCTGTTTAGCAGCGAGCTAGGCACACAGACGGACAGACAGACAGAGTGGGACTGATGGCCAGTACTGGAAGTTCGTCTATAGCGCACCTTGCCACATGACATTACCGCCTTGACCTTTGTCCCCTTAACCTTTGCCCCTTGACCTTTCACCTTAGTTTAACCCCTTGCCTGTTAGACCTGCTGCATGATTACAAAAGCTAACTCTAATTATATGATTAAATGACTATAGATACTTTTGTTTATATAACATAAGTAATTGAACTTTTCACCCGGAGTGGTGCTGAAACCCAGGGATGGGGGAGCTCTAGTTAATGATGGATAGCTAAATATATATATTAACATACATACTGTAGTGATGGGCTGCAGGAGAAGTCATTGGGACGTACAGTACTATCACTGTCATCGCTGAGTAGGATTGGGGTCAATTCAGTCAATTCAGAATGTCAACTGAAATTCCAATTCTAATTCCATATTTTCATCATTGAAACACATTCAGGAAGATTGGAATTTGGAACTGAATTTTTCAATTGACTTCCTGAATTGACAATGGGACTGACCCCAAACTTGTCGCTGAGCTGGAACCTTAAGTTCTCGTTTCTTTTTTGTGTTTTTTGTTGAAATGAAATGATAAAATCCCTTCTGACTGCACGCCTGCACCACGCCTACGGGCTGTGGACCGGCCCACCCACCCACAGCCAGTCATTCCCAATGTCACCTACCCACCAACCAGGGTGGTCACTCACTCTGTTTCTGTGTCACTACTGTGGAGTAAAGAAGAGGAGAGAAGGAGACCTATATGTGTGTGTTACTATCTGAAGAACGCTTTGGGGGATCAAGAGGTTACCTCATAGAATAGTTTAGTTCCTCAATCACATCTGTCATTTACATTTAAATGACTACTACTTACTGTAATGACTAATACTTACTTACTGTAATGACTACTACTTACTGTAATGACTAATACTTACTGTAATGACTAATACTTACTTACTGTAATGACTACTACTTACTGTAATGACTACTACTTACTGTAATGACTAATACTTACTGTAATGACTAATACTTACTTTAATGACTACTACTTACTTACTGTAATGAATACTACTTACTGTAATGACTACTACTTACTTACTGTAATGAATACTACTTACTGTAATGACTACTACTTACTGTAATGACTAATACTTACTTACTGTAATGACTACTACTTACTTACTGTAATGACTAATACTTACTTACTGTAATGACTACTACTTACTTACTGTAATGACTACTACTTACTGTAATGACTAATACTTACTTACTGTAATGACTACTACTTACTGTAATGACTAATACTTACTGTAATGACTAATACTTACTTACTGTAATGACTACTACTTACTGTAATGACTAATACTTACTGTAATGACTAATACTTACTTACTGTAATGACTACTACTTACTGTAATGACTACTACTTACTGTAATGACTAATACTTACTGTAATGACTAATACTTACTTTAATGACTACTACTTACTTACTGTAATGAATACTACTTACTGTAATGACTACTACTTACTTACTGTAATGAATACTACTTACTGTAATGACTACTACTTACTGTAATGACTAATACTTACTTACTGTAATGACTACTACTTACTGTAATGACTAATACTTACTGTAATGACTAATACTTACTTACTGTAATGACTACTACTTACTGTAATGACTAATACTTACTGTAATGACTAATACTTACTTTAATGACTACTACTTACTTACTGTAATGAATACTACTTACTGTAATGACTACTACTTACTTACTGTAATGAATACTACTTACTGTAATGACTACTACTTACTGTAATGACTAATACTTACTGTAATGACTAATACTTACTGTAATGACTACTACTTACTTACTGTTATGAATACTACTTACTGTAATGACTACTACTTACTTACTGTAATGACTACTACTTACTGTAATGACTACTACTTACTGTAATGACTAATACTTACTTACTGTAATGACTACTACTTACTTACTGTAATGAATACTACTTACTGTAATGACTACTACTTACTTACTGTAATGACTACTACTTACTGTAATGACTACTTACTTACTGTAATGACTACTACTTACTTACTGTAATGACTACTACTTACTTACTGTAATGACTACTACTTACTGTAATGACATATTTTGTCAAAAGGGAATCAGCTGATAAACCGACTACCTATAAAACCAGTAATGTTAAAAATAAGGATTTTAACTGAAAGTTTATTTATTATTGATTATTTATTATTTCATAGACTGAACCTGAATAATGGGAAGTGCCTTGTTTGGAATGATGCCGTTTCCTCATCTTAGATATGCAGTAATAACAACAACGCAGCAAAAACATTGAAATGAAGTTGGTGTCTGGTAGGGTTGAAACATTTCTGGTAACTTTCCCAGAAGTCCCAGGTTTTCCAGAAAATCCTGGTTGGAGGATTCCCAGTTGGAGGATTCCCAGTTGGAGGATTCCCAGTTGGATGATTCCCAGTTGGAGGATTCCCAGTTGGATGATTCCCAGTTGGAGGATTCCCAGTTGGATGATTCCCAGTTGGATGATTCCCAGTTGGAGGATTCCCAGTTGGAGGATTCCCAGTTGGAGGATTCCCAGTTGGATGATTCCCAGTTGGAGGATTCCCAGTTGGATGATTCCCAGTTGGAGGATTCCCAGTTGGAGGATTCCCAGTTGGATGATTCCCAGTTGGAGGATTCCCAGTTGGATGATTCCCAGTTGGAGGATTCCCAGTTGGAGGATTCCCAGTTGGATGATTCCCAGTTGGAGGATTCCCAGTTGGATGATTCCCAGTTGGAGGATTCCCAGTTGGATGATTCCCAGTTGGATGATTCCCTCCCTTTTCATTCCCTCCTGATCCCAGTAATCCTCCATCTTATAATCCTTCAACTTCATGAAAACCTGTGAAGTTTGGGAAAGTTTACCAGACATGTTGAAACCTTAGTGTCTGGCCTGTCCTGTTCAATCTGTTTCCGCATGGTGCCACTGTCTGCACCTACCTGCACATAGTCACCACTACTGACCGATACCCATGTCCTCTCTATAGGAAGTACACTACAACCATCACCATGGAATCGTTGCATCTTTGACTAACTTAATCATGTAGAAATTGGAACCTACTTTTTAAACACACTGGGACTGTTGTTAAAATGCAGATAAAGACTCATCATCTACATGTTTTTCTGACCTATATAGTTACCTAGCAACTGAGCAGAATACCTTCTAAGTTCTTCTGACCTATATAGTTACCTAGCAACTGAGCAGAATACCTTCTAAGTTGTTTTGTTTTGTATCTGTAAATGTCTTATTTGATCAGTGTCCTTACATTTCAATAAAGGGATGAAATAAGAGTTTTTTTTGGTTTGTATATTTAAAGCATGAAAACCATATTTGTTACATACGCTACTATACCCCCTGGTGAAGGACAGTTGTGGAAATATTGAGCAATGTTTCATGTTTTTTCAACTTTATTGAATGAAAACTCCAACAGAAAATCTGTTGGACAGCAAGTGGGAGGGTTTTCAGTGGTTGAATTACATTTATTCAAAGCGCGAGACGGAGCCGCACCAGCAAAGATCCTTATGCACCTGGGAAAAGAAAGGGAAAGGGGGATACCTTTGTCCAAGCAAATGTATTCAACTCAAATGTGTCTTCCGCATTTAACCCACTGCAGAAGGTAAGTCTGAATACCAACTACTGAGAAGTGCTTAAATGAAAACAAGTAAAAAAAGGAATAGATATCTTAAGTCTGAATCAGGACCTATGTGAATGAATACTGAATAAATATATAAACGCAACATGCAACAATTTCAACGATTTTACAGAGTTACTACAATTCATGAGTTTTTCCCCACAAAAGGGTTTTATTACAGACAGAAATCCTCCTCAGTTTCATCAGCTGTTCGGATGGCTGGTCTCTCCTGCAGGTGAAGAAGCCGGATGTGAAGGTACTGGGCTGGCGTGGTTACACGTGGCGTGGTTACACAAATTCTCTAAAATAACGGAGGCGGCTTATGGTAAAAAAAATGAACATTCAATTCTCCGTCAACAGCTCTGGTGGACATTCCTGCAGTCAGCACGCCAATTGCACGCTCCCTAAAAACTTGCATTGTGACAAAACTGCACATTTTAGAGTGGCCTTTTATTGCCCCCAACACAAGGTGCACCTGTGTAATGACCATGCTGTTTAACCATCTTCTTGATATGCCACACCTGTCAGGTGTTTTTGTTTTTATACTCATATCCTGAAAAGTTTTCCCACCCAAAGATAAGGACGACTTAAGGTCTATAACATGTCCCTCTGTGATAGTACAATATATGACTGTACTACTTCATAAGGATCACTGTGTTTTCCGTCTAAATAGAATTCCTAAAGAAGAACACAAACATTCAAGCGTAGAAAGACTAAAAACGTCAACAAACGGACACGATACGGAAAATGCTTTTTATTTTTTAACTCTGACAGCTTTTGAAGTAGTATTCTTCTTTGTATTTTTTTATTTATTTTTTATTGAACCTTTATTTAACTAGGAAAGTCAGTTAAGAACAAATTCTTATTTACAATGACGGCCTAGGAACAGTGGGTTAACTACCTTGTTCAGGGGCAGAACGACAGATCAATAATATATTCCACTTCCCTCTTCTCCTTCTTCTCTTCCATAATCTGGAATTCACAGTTGTGGTTAATACTGCTGTCAGCCAGGCTTAAGCCTGTTATGTCCTGCTGAAAGGTGGAGGGGGAGATAGGAGGAGATATCCCAGCTATCTCCTCTTGCTGTTCAGGCAGTTTTTCGTCTGCACATTCCAGATGTCTGGGTTGTGTACCAAATGGCACCCCATTCTCTATATACACTTTTTATCAGTGCACTATGGGTAGTGAACTATGGGTATTGCAAAAGTGGTGAACTGTGCACTATACAGGGATACTTCCATTTGAGACGAATCCCTCGTGTAAGATTGATGACAGGCGCTCCTTAAGGGACGCCTATGTGGGGTCCTTCAGGTCTTTTCATAAACAGATGCACAGATTATCCATGATATTAACCAGACACTCTAGTGTGTGCTCTAACGATGAACAAAAATGTCTTCAAAAATGGAAGGCAGGTGGGAGGAGGCAAGATCAGGTGGGACCATTCTAGCCAATGAGAGGGCAGTGACCAACAGGCACAACGGTTTCCACTAGTTACCATAGCCACAAAGTCAAATGTGGCTATATCGTAAAATTTCATGGGCACAAAAATTGGCATTTTGGTCTTAATTTAAGGTTAGGGTTAGGCATATGGTTAGCAGTGTGGTTAGGTTTAAAATCACATCTTAAGAAGATAAATTGTAGAAATACGCAGGGTTTATGACTTTGTGTTTGTGGTAACTAGTGACAACCAGGCACAACTCCAATATAAAGTGTGTTTTTTTCAAAGGTGCAAGGATGTCACGTGTCCTACTTATATCAGTACACTAGAAACAACCTAAGGTTTACGAAAATTCCATTAGATCAAATAAACCATTTAATTTATTTATTTTGCTAACCAAATTTGACACTAATTGAAAACCTTGCTTGGAGAGAGAAATAAAAGTATGGCGCCCAGCACACCACCCTGGACTTGACAGCCTTTATGACCAAGTCCACCTATACAAGGCAGCGGTGCCCACCTTCGCCCATACCCTAAAGGACATCGCTCTCAAACGCAGGCCCAACACTTCACACAGGAGCAACAGATCCCCCCCACACAGAGGACCCACGCCGAGAGGACCTACATCCAGACCACAACACCAGCCGCACACCCACCCCAACCAATCAACACCCCCTCAAGTCAACCATGACCACACCCCATTTAGGTCCCCTCAGATCAGAACTATGCCCCTCCTGCCCACCCCATGCACCCCACCCCCGCTTAGAGGGCCTCAACATGGAAGTCACATATACGCCCAGGCCGTGAGCGTGCAAACAGGCCCAACCCCACTCTTACACTAGCCCAAGCTAGTGCTCACACTTAATGGCCTGAGGCCAAACCACACGACCAACAACATTGGACACTTTTTGGAACACAAAGCCTTCACTATCTCATCCTGGAATATCCAAGGCCAGAGGTCATCTGCCTTTGGCCTAAAGAGCAGGAACCTGGACTTACATCCTACAACTAACATGGTATAGAGGAGACGGACCCACTGGTTGCCCTCTAGGTTACAGAGAGCAGGTTGTCCCATCCACCAGACTACCAGGTGTGAAACAGGGAAGGGACTCAGGGGGTATGATGAACAGACCTAACTCCATGAAATTAATCAAAACAGGAACATTTTACAATTGGCTAGAAATTCAAAAGGAAATGATCTTAAAAGAGAAAAATGTCCTCCTGTGTGCTTCCTACTGTATATCCCCCCACTAGAATCTCCATACTTTAAAGAAGATAGCTTCTCCATCCCGGAGGGGGAAATCAATCATTTCCAGGCCCATGGACATGTACTAGTCTGTGGCGACCTAAATGCCAGAACTAGACAAGAACCTGACACCCTGAGCACACAGGGGGACAATTACCTGCCTGGAGGTGACAGCATTCCCTCCCCCATAGGCACCCCTAGGCACAACTATGACAACATAACCAACAAAAACGGACCACAACTCTTGCAGCTCTGTCGCATGCTGGATATGTACATAGTCAATGGTAGGATTCGAGGGGACTCCTATGGTAGGTACACCTATAGCTCATCTCTTGGCAGTAGCACTGTAGACTACTTTATCACTGACCTCAACCCAGAGTCTCTCAGAGCGTTCAGTCAGCCCACTGATACCTCTATCAGATCACAGCAAAATCAGTTTCCTTGAACAGAGCAAAACTCAATCACGAGGCATCCAAGCAAAAGGAACTGAGTAATATTAAGAACTGTTATAGATAGAAGGAATGTAGTGTGGAAACCTACCAAAAAACGATTAGGCAACAACAAATTCCAGCCCTTTTAGACAACTTCCTGGACAAAACATTCCACTGTAATAGTGAAGGTGTAAACTTGGCAGTAGAAAATCTTAACAGTATATTTGACCTCTCAGCTTCCTTATCAAATCTAAAAATGTCAAACAGAAAACCGAAGAAAATGAACAATGATGAAGAATGCAAAAATCTAAGAAAGAAATTGAGAAACCTGTCCAACCAAAAACATAGAGACCCAGAAGACCCGAGTCTACGCCTTCACTACGGTGAATCACTAAAACAATACAGAAAAAGATGGAACAGCACGTCAGAAATCAGCTCAATGTAATTGAAGAATCCATAGACTCTAACCACTTCTGGTAAAATTGGAAAACACAAAACAAACAACAACACGAAGAATTATCTATCCAAAATGGAGATGTATGGGTAAACCACTTCTCCAATCTTTTTGGCTCAACAGCAACCGTGGGAAAATCCTCTGCATTATCATTAACAGCAGACTCATACATTTCCTCAGTGAAAACAATGTACTGAGCAAATGATAAATTGGCTTTTTACCAAATTATCGTACGACAGACCACGTATTCACCCTGTACACCCTAATTGACAAACAAACAAACCAAAACAAAGTCAAAGTCTTCTCATGCTTTGTTGATTTCAAAAAAGCCTTCGACTCATTTTGGCATGAGGGTCTGCTATACAAATTGATGGAAAGTAGTGTTGGCGGAAAAACATACGACATTATAAAATCCATGTACACAAACAACAAGTGTGCGGTTAAAATAGGCAAAAAACACACACATTTCTTCCCACAGGGCCGTGGGGTGAGACAGGGATGCAGCTTAAGCCCCACCCTCTTCAACATATATATCAACGAATTGGCGAGGGCACTAGAACAGTCTGCAGCACCCGGCCTCACCCTACTAGAATCTGAAGTCAAATGTCTACTGTTTGCTGATGATCTGGTGCTTCTGTCATCAACCAAGGAGGGCCAACAGCAGCACCTATATATTCTGCACAGATTCTGCCAGACCTGGGCCCTGACAGTAAAATCTCAGTAAGACCAAAATAATTGTGTTCCAAAAAAGGTCCAGTCGCCAGGACCACAAATACAAATTCCATCTAGACACCATTGCCCTAGAGCACACAAAAAATGATGCATACCTCAGCCTAAACATCAGTGCCATAGGTAACTCCCACAAAGCTGTGAATAATCTGAGAGACAAGGCATTCTATGCCATCAAAAGGAACATAAAATTTGACATACCAATTAGGATCTGGCAAAAAAATACTTGAATCAGTTATAGAACCCATTTCCCTTTATGGTTGTGAGGTCTGGGGTCCGCTCACCCAGTTATAGAACCCATTTCCCTTTATGGTTGTGAGGTCTGGGGTCCGCTCACCAACCAAGAATTCACAAAATGGGACAAACAACAAATTGAGACTGCATGCAGAATTCTGCAAAAATATCAAATAATGCATGCAGAGCAGAATTAGGCAGATACCCGCTAATGATCAAAATCCAGAAAAGAGCCGTTAAATACTACAACCACCTAAAAGGAAGCGATTCCCAAACCTTCCATAACAAAGCCATCACCTACAGAGAGATGAACCTGGAGAAGAGTCCCCTAAGCAAGCTGGTCCTGGGGCTCTGTTCACAAACACAAACAGACCACACAGAGCCCCAGGACAGGACCCAACCAAATCATGAGTAAACAAAAAGATAATTACTTGACACATTGGAAAGAATTAACAAAAAAACAGAGTAAACTAGAATGATATTTGGCCATAAACAGAGTACACAGTGGCAGAATACCTGACCACTGTGACTGACCCAAATTTAAGGAAAGCTTTGACTATGTACAGACTCAGTGAGCATAGCCTTGCTATTGAGAAAGGCTGCAATAGGCAGACATGGCTCTCAAGAGAAGACAGGCTATGTGTACACTGCCCACAAAATGAGGTGGAAGCTGAGCTGCACTTCCTAACCTCCTGCCAAATGCATGACCATATTAGAGAGACATATTTCCCTCAGGTTACACAGATCCACAAAGAATTAGAATACAAACCCATTTTTGACAAACTCCCATATCTACTGGGGGAAATTCCACAGTGTGCCATCACAGCAGCAAGATTTGTGACCTGTTGCCACAAGAAAAGGGCAACCAGTGAAGAACAAACACCATTGTAAACACAACCCATGTTTATGTTTATTTATTGTCCCTTTTGTACTTTAACCATTTGCACATCGTTACAACACTGTATATATAGATAATATGACATTTGAAATGTCTTTATTCTTTTGGAAATTCTGTGAGTGTAATTTTTACTGTTCATTTATATTGTTTATTTAAATTTAGTATATGATCTATTTCTCTTGCTTTGGCAATGTTAACATGTGTTTCCCATGTCAATAAAGCCCCTTGAATTGAAATAAACTAAACAAAAGCGCCACCTGGTGGAGAAGACAGATTTCGGGCCCAGTTATCCCTCTTTGGTTCACCTCTTCCTCTCTGACAGATTTCGGGCCCAGTTATCCCTCTTTGGTTCACCTCTTCCTCTCTGACAGATTTCGGGCCCAGTTATCCCTCTTTGGTTCACCTCTTCCTCTCTGACAGATTTCGGGCCCAGTTATCCCTCTTTGGTTCACCTCTTCCTCTCTGACAGACCACAGTAGGCAGGCAGCACCAGGTCCTTGTAACTGTGAGTGCTGTATGACAGAGACATAAGTATCCACTACATTCCCCACAGGTCCATACACAGCTGTGTAGCGTAGCAATCTAAATAGTTTCTTTTTTAAAGATGCTTCAGAAAAAAACTTTCACAGAGTCCCCACAATGTGCGAGCCACACCCCCATTGGTTCTCAGTAATGCTAGTATATATACACAACACATTCTAACAACAGGCCAGTATCCATCTATATGGTGCAGGGTCCAGGTCCACTCCACAGGGTCCAGGCCCACCATGAGGTCTCTACTCCACAGGGTCCAGGTCCACTCCACAGGGTCCAGGCCCACCATGAGGTCTCTACTCCACAGGGTACTGGCCCACCATGAGATCTCTACTCCACAGGGTTCAGGCCCACCATGAGGTCTCTAATCCACAGGGTCCAGGCCCACCATGAGGTCTCTACTCCACAGGGTCCAGGCCCACCATGAGGTCTCTAATCCACAGGGTCCAGGCCCACCATGAGGTCTCTACTCCACAGGGTTCAGGCCCACCATGAGGTCTCTAATCCACAGGGTCCAGGCCCACCATGAGGTCTCTACTCCACAGGGTCCAGGCCCACCATGAGATCTATACCCCACAGGGTTCAGGCCCACCATGAAGTCTCTACTCCACAGGGTCCAGGCCCACCATGAGATCTATACCCCACAGGGTTCAGGCCCACCATGAGGTCTCTACTCCACAGGGTCCAGGCCCACCATGACATCTCTACTCCACAAGGTCCAGGCCCACCATGAAGTCTCTACTCCACAGGTTTCAGGCCTACCATGAGTTCTCTACTCCACAGGGTCCAGGCCAACCATGAGGTCTCTACTCCACAGGGTCCAGGCCCACCATGAGATCTCTACTCCACATGGTTCAGGCTCACCATGAGGTCTACTCCACAGGGTCCAGGCCCACCATGAGATCTCTACTCCACAGGGTCCAGGCCTACCATGAGGTCTCTACTCCACAGGGTCCAGGCCCACCATGATTTCTCTACTCCACAGGGTTCAGGCCCACCATGAGGTCTCTACTCCACAGGGTCCAGGCCCACCATGAGGTCTCTACTCCACAGGGTCCAGGTCCACTCCACAGGGTCCAGGCCCACCATGAGGTCTCTACTCCACAGGGTCCAGGCCCACCATGAGGTCTCTACTCCACAGGGTCCAGGCCCATCATGAGGTCTCTACTCCACAGGGTCTAGGCCCACCATGAGGTCTCTACTCCACAGGGTCCAGGCCCACCATGAGGTCTCTACTCCACAGGGTCCAGGTCCACTCCACAGGGTCCAGGCCCACCATGAGGTCTCTACTCCACAGGGTCCAGGCCCAGCATGAGGTCTCTACTCCACAGGGTTCAGGTCCACCATGAGGTCTCTACTCCACAGGGTTCTGGTCTCTACTCCACAGGGTTCAGGTCTCTACTCCACAGGGTCCAGGGCTGCTGCAGACTGAATCTATACCACTATAAACAGTTAGTCTCTGTTTTATGTGTGGCCATATTATACAGTCTACCCACGCCAGGAGTGCTTGAGAAACCAGCACAGAGAAACTCTATTTCTTCAAGCCTCTTGACATTGTGATACTCCCCAATACTACTGTAGGTAGTAACCCCTGATTTTACAGTGCCCGTTAATACCCAGAATCATCACAACTACAGTGCTCTTCTTTTTTTTCTTCAGTCTTAGACCAAACATTCTAAAACAAGTGATGGGTCTTATTACCAATGCGTGTACAGTTTCAGTTTAGGATAAATATCAACTATAGATGAACATTCAATGTTGAAACCATTACTGACCAGACTTGTATTTAGGTTTAATAGAATCTACAAAATATGATTCATTTGAAGCCAGACCGTTCCTATTGGACAATGTCTTAAAGCTACAGTACAGACAAACAAACCAAAGCGTCTGTAAAAACACGTACATGTTCTGTCTCTTCTTCTTTGGGATGAATGAAATGGCTCCGTAGCAAAAAAGCCACAAGTTATATTAACTTGATTTGAGACACAAGAAACTAAATCTGCGTACATAAAGTAATTCAGTACCACCATGTTGAAAATAAAATGTATGTTCAACAAAAAGCGTTCATATCAAATGGAAATGTCACACATGGATACGTAGTTATGTTGTTTAAATATACCAGACAAACATACAAATATTTTTGTAACATATTTTTTTTTACACATAACATAACTTTTCTTCAGCATAGTTTTTTCTCTATATACACAAGCAGATACATGATAACATGGTCCTCTATCTACACAGCCAGATACATGATAACATGGAACAGGGTTGATTATATACTTGATTGGATCTTGAAGGAAAATGGGGAAGAAGAATGGTTTTATGGGTAGTGTAGTCTTTCAGTAGTCCATGTATAGGCTGGGTATAGTCTGTGTCAGGCAGATAACCAGCCGCCTGGCGTCTTCAGTAATATTGCCACAGTCAGTCAGCATGGTTGAGGTCCAGCGACATGCACCCTGTCCCACTACACACTGTATCCATATGTCTCTTGCTTTCAGACGGTATTGTCCCTCTCAATGGTTTTTCTACTCCTCAGTACAGGGTCACCCAAACTCAGTCCTGGGGACCACACGTGCACGTTTTGGTTTTTGCCATCAAAGGTTGATTACTAGTTTATTATTTCAATCAGCTGTGTAGTACTAGGGCAAAAACCAAAATGTGTGCCACGTGGGTCCAAGGGACCAAGTTTGGGAAAACCTGCCTTAGTACATACTCCCATCGCCTCTCACTAGACTAAAATGGCACAGTCCACTTTTCACCTCCACACCCTCTCTCAATAGATTAAAATGGCACAGTCCACCCTGCACTGCCACACCCCCTCTCAATAGATTAAAATGGAACAGTCCACCCTGCACTGCCACACACCCTCTCACTAGATTAAAATGGCACAGTCCACTCTGCACTGCCACACCCCCTCTCAATAGATTAAAATGGCACAGTCCACCCTGCACTGCCACACACCCTCTCAGTAGATTAAAATGGCACAGTCCACCCTGCACTGCCACACCCCCTCGCACTAGATTAAAATGGCACATTCCACCGTGTACTGTGACACCCCCTCGCACTAGATTCAGGTGGTGCAGTCTGTCAAAGTTTCTCCTTGGTACATTCTCCCACGTTCCCTCACCCCCCAGGTGGTACACACCCCCCTCACTAGATCCAGACGGTAATGTCCCTTTCAATATGTCTCCAAGTCATTGTCAAGTCCCACCCCCTCTCATTCGATTCAAATGGCACAGTCCACCCTGCACTGACACAACCCCTCACTGGATCCAGATGGTATTGGCCCGGTCGGGCCTGCGCGGGTCGTCGGTCAGATCTCCGAAGGTAGAGAAGAACTGTTCCATCTCTTTCTGCAGCATCTCGTTCCTCTTCTCTGCGTCATCCTTGGCTCGCTCTGCGTTACGAAACTTGATCTCCACCATGGTGACCTTCTTCTTCTCTTGGTTCAGCTCCTCGTGAAGAGTCCCCTCTCAGTCTCCAACTCCAGGTTACTGTGCTCCAGGCTGCAGAGACGAGAGCAGTTAGTTTAGAAGGAGGAAGAAGTTATTCAAAGTGGCACTCCAGTCTCTTTTTCACATCATTTAACACCCAATTTACTTAACCTCTTGAACCTCTGGGGGCAGCATTTCATTTTTGGATGAAAAACGTTCCCGTTTTAAACAAGATATTTTGTCACGAAAAGATGCTCGACTATGCATATAATTGACAGCTTTGGAAAGAAAACACTCTGACGTTTCCAAAACTGCAAAGATATTGTCTGTGAGTGCCACAGAACTAATGCTACAGGCGAAACCAAGATGAAATTTCATACAGGAAGTGAGCCAGATTTTTGAGGCGCTGTGTTCCAATGTCTCCTTATATGGCTGTGAATGCGCAAGGAATGAGCCTACACTTTGTCTTTTCCCCAAGGTGTTTGCAGCATTGTGACGTATTTGTAGGCATATCATTGGAAAATTGACCATAAGAGACTACATTTACCAGGTGTCCGCTCGGTGTCCTCCGTCGAAACTATTGCGTAATCTCCAGGTGCGTGCATTGTTCCATTTTGAACAGAGGCGAAACCAAACTACCACGAGTGACTTATCATCGAATAGATATGTGAAAAACACCTTGAGGATTGATTCTAAACAATGTTTGCCATGTTTCTGTTGATATTATGGAGTTAATTTGGAAAAAAAGTTTGCGTTGTAATGACTGAATTTTCGTTTTTTTTTATTAGCCAAATGTGATGAACAAAACGGAGCGATTTCTCCTATACAAATAATCTTTTTGGAAAAACTGAACATTTGCTATCTAACTGAGAGTCTCCTCATTGAAAACATCCGAAGTTCTTCAAAGGTAAATTATTTTATTTGAATGCTTTTCTTGTTTTTGTGAAAATGTTGCCTGCTGAATGCTAGGCTTAATGCTATGCTAGCTATCAATACTCTTACACAAATGCTTGTGTAGCTATGGTTGAAAAGCATTTTTTGAAAATCTGAGATGACAGTGTTGTTAACAAAAGGCTAAGCTTGTGAGCCAATATATTTATTTCATTTAATTTGCGATTTTCATGAATAGTTAACGTTGCGTTATGGTAATGAGCTTGAGGCTATAATTACGCTCCCGGATACGGGATTGCTCGTCGCAACAGGTTAACAAAAGGCACATCTCAATAGGTGGTCCAGGTAAGTCATGACATAACACAATGCCTCAGGAGGTTGAAGAAATTTGGCTTGTCACCCAAAACCCTGACAAACTTTTACAGATGCACAATCGAGAGCATCCTGTCGGGCTGTATCACCGCCTGGTACGACAACTGCACTGCCTCAACCGCAAGGCTCTCCAGAGGGTGGTGCGGTCTGCACAACTCATCACTGGGGGCAAACTACCTGCCCCCCATGACACCTACAGCACCCGATGTCACAGGATTTCCAAAAAGATCATCAAGGACATCAACCACTCGAGCCACTGCCTGTTGACACTGCTACCATTCAGAAGGGGAGGTCAGTACAGGTGCATCAAAGATGGGACCGAGAGACTGAAAAACAGCTTCTATCTCAAGGCCATCAGACTGCTAAACAGCAATCACTAACTCAGAGAGGCTGCTGCCTACATTGAGACCCAATCACTGGCCACTTTAATAAATGGATCACTAGTCACTTTAAACAATGCCACTGTAAATAATGCCACTTTAATAATGTTTACATATCTTACATTACTCATATCACATGTACAGTGGGGAGAACAAGTATTTGATACACTGCCGATTTTGCAGGTTTTCCTACTTACAAAGCATGTAGAGGTCTGTAATTCTGTAATCTAAAACAAAAATCCAGAAAATCACATTGTATGATTTTTAAGTAATTAATTTGCATTTTATTGCATGACATAAGTATTTGATCACCTACCAACCAGTAAGAATTCCGGCCTTCACAGACCTGTTAGTTTTTCTTTAAGAAGCCCTCCTGTTTTCCACTCCTCCTGTATTAACTGCACTTGTTTGAACTTGTTACCTGTATAAAAGACACCTGTCCACACACTCAATCAAACTGACTATAACTTCTCCACAATGGCCAAGACCAGTGATAACTGGTGGCGCAATTATTAGAAAATGAAAGAAGTTCAAGATGACAGTCAATCCCCCTCGGTCTGGGGCTCCATGCAAGATCTCACCTCGTGGGGCATCAATGATCAGGTGAGGGATCAGGTGAGGGATCAGCCCAGAACTACACGGCAGGACCTGGTCAATGACCTGAATAGAGCTGGGACCAGAGTCTCAAAGAAAACCATTAGTAACACACTACGCCTTCATGGATTAAAATCCTGCAGCGCACGCAAGGTCCACCTGCTCAAGCCGGCGCATGTCCATGCCCATCTGAAGTTTGCCAATGACCATCTGGATGATCCAGAGGAGGAATGGGAGAAGGTCATGTGGTCTGATGAGACAAAAAATTGAGCTTTTTGGTCTAAACTCCACTCGCCGTGTTTGGAGGAAGAAGAAGGATGAGTACAACCCTAAGAACACCATCCCAACTGTGAAGCATGGAGGTGGAAACATCATTCTTTGGGGATGCTTTTCTGCAAAGGGGACAGGACGACTACACCGTATTGAGGGGAGGATGGATGGGGCCATGTATTGCGAGATCTTGGCCAACAACCTCCTTCCCTCAGTAAGAGCATTGAAGATGGGTCGTGGCTGGGTCTTCCAGCATGACAACGACCCGAAACACACAGCCAGGGCAAGTAAGGAGTGTCTCCGCAAGAAGCATCTCAAGGTCCTGGAGTGACCTAGCCAGTCTCCAGACCTGAACCCAATAGAACATCTTTGGAGGGAGCTGAAAGTCCGTATTGCACAGTGACAGCCCCGAAACCTGAATGATCTGGAGAAGGTCTATATGGAGGAGGGGGCCAAAATCCCTTCTCCAGTGTGTGCAAACCTGGTCAAGACCAGGTTTACACCATCTATTGCACCTTGCCTATGCCGCTCGGTCATTGCTTATCCATATACTTACATGTACATATTCTCATGCACCCCTTTAGACTTGTGTGTATTAGGTAGTTGTTGGGGAATTGTTAAGATTACTTGTTAGATATTACTGCACTGTTGGAAGTAGAAGCACAAGCATTTCGCTACACTCACATTAACATCTGCTAACCTTGTGTATGTGACAAATAACATTTGATTTGATTTTGATTTGCCTTTTATACTCGCTTCGAGGCAAGCAACACTGAGGCATACAGGAGAGCACCAGCTGTTCCGGCCGACAGATTACCAGGACGTGTACTCAAAGCATCCGTGGACCAACTGGCAAGTGTCTTCACTGACATTTCCAACCTCTCCCTGACCCAGTCTGTAATAGCTACATGTTCCAAACAGATCACCATAGACCCTGTGGCCAAGAAAACGAAGGTAACCTGCCTAAATGACTATCGCCCGTGTCGGTAGCCATAAAGTGCTTTGAAAGGCCGGTCATGACTCACATCAAGACCATCATGCCCGGAAACGCTAGACACACTCCAATTCGCATACCGCCCCAACAGCTCCACAGATGACGCAATCTCAATCTCACTCCACACTGCCCTTTCCCACCTGGACAAAATGAACACCCATGTGAGAATGCTGTTCATTGACTACAGCTCAGCGTTCAACACCATAGTATCCACGAAGCTCATCACTAAGTTAAGGACACTGGGACTAAACACCTCCCTCTGCAACTGGATCCTGGACTTCCTGACGGGCTGGCCCCAGGTGGTGAGGGTAGGCAACCACACAACTGCCACGCTGATCATCAAAACAGGGGCCCCTTGGGAGTGTGTACTTAGTCCCCTCCTGTACTCCCTGTTCACCTACGACAGCGTGACCAAGTACGGCTCCAACACCATCATGAAGTTTGTTGACGAGACAACGGTGGAAGGCCTGATCACCGACAACGATGAGACAGTCTATAGAGAGGAGGTCAGAGACCTGGCCGTGTGGTGCCAGGACAACAACCTCTTCCTCAATGTGAGCAAGACAAAGGAGCTGATCGTGGACTATAGGAAAAGGGGGGCCGAACACGCCCCCATTAACATCGACGGGGCTGAAGTGGAGTGGGTCGAGAGTTTCAAGTTCCTTGGTATCACCAACAAACTATCATGGTCCAAACACACCAAGACAATTGTGAAGAGGGCACAACAACACCTTTTCCCCCTCAGGAGACTGAAAATATTTGGCATTGGTCCCCAGTTCTATAGCTGCACCTTTCTGACCAGTTGCATCACCGCCTGGTATGACAACTGCTCGGAATCTGACCATAAGGCGCTACAGAGGGTAGTGCATACGGCCCAGTACATCACTGGGGTCAAACTTCCTGCCATCTAGGACCTATATACTAGGCGGTGTCAGAGGAAGACTCCAGTCACCCAAGTCATAGACTGTTCTTTCTGCTACCGCACTGCAAAAGTCTCGGACCAAAAGGCTCCTTAACAGCTTCTACCCCCAAGTCATGACGGAAAGGCACTGTAGCAACGAACCGCCCTTGCCGTGTCTGCCTGGCTGGTTCCCCTCTTTCCACTGGGATTCTCTGCCTCAAACCCTATTACAGGGGCTGAGTCACTGGCTTACTGGTGCTCTTCCATGCCGTCCCTAGGAGGGGTGCATCACTTGAGTGGGTTGAGTCACTGACGTGACCTTCCTGTCTGGGTTGCCCCCCCCCCTTCGGTTTTGCCGTGGCGGAGATCTTTGTGGGCTATACTCGGCCTTGTCTCAGGATAGTCAGTTGGTGGTTGAAGATATCCCTCTACTGGTGTGGGGGCTGTGCTTTGGCAAAATGGGTGGGGTTATATCCTGCCTGTTTTGCCCTGTCTGGGGGTATCGTTGGACGGGGCCACAGTATCTCCCGACCCCTCCTGTCCCAGCCTCCAGTATTTATGCTGCAATAGTTTATGTGCCGGGGGGCTAGGGTCAGTCTGTTATATCTGGAGCCCTAGGACCATGCCTCAGGACTACCTGGCCTGATGACTCCTTGCTGTCCCCAGTCATGCTGCTACTCCAGTTTCAACTGTTATGCCTGTGGCTATGGAAAACTGACCTGTTCACCGGAAGTGCTACCTTATCCCAGACCTGCTGTTTTAAACTCTCTAGAGACAGCAGGTGCGGTAGAGATACTCTGAATGATCGGCTATGAAAAGCCAACTGACATTTACTCCTGAGTATTATTATCTGACCCTGCTGGTCATCTATGAACGTTTGAACATCTTGGCCATGTTCTGTTATAATCTCCACCCGGCACAGCCAGAAGAGGACTGGCCACCCCTCATAGCCTGGTTCCTCTCTAGGTTTCTTCCTAGGTTCTGGCCTTTCTAGGGAGTTTTTCCAAGCCACCGTGCTTCTACATCTGCATTGCTTGCTGTTTGGGGTTTTAGGTTGGGTTTCTGTACAGCACTTTGTGACATCAGCTGATGTAAGAAGGGCTTTATAAATACATTTGATTGATGACTGCTGAACAATTAATCAAATGGCCACCCGGAGTATTAACATTGACCCCCCTATCCACTGCTGCTACACACTGTTTATTATCTATGCACAGTCACTTTGCAAATTACCTCAACTAACCTGTACCCCCGCATATTGACTCGGTACCGACCGGTACCCCATGTATATAGCCTCGGTACCGGTACCCCCTGCATATTGACTCGGTACCGGTACCCCATGTATATAGCCTCGGTACCGGTACCCCATGTATATAGCCTCGGTACCGGTACCCCTGCATATTGACTCGGCACCGGTACCCCATGTATATAGCCTCGGTACCGGTACCCCCTGCATATTGACTCGGTACCGGTACCCCATGTATATAGCCTCGTACCGTACCCCATGTATATAGCCTCGGTACCGGTACCCCCTGCATATTGACTCGGTACCGGTACCCCATGTATATAGCCTCGGTACCGGTACCCCCTGCATATTGACTCGGTACCGGTACCCCATGTATATAGCCTCGGTACCGGTACCCCATGTATATAGCCTCGGTACCGGTACCCCCTGCATATTGACTCGGTACCGGTACCCCATGTATATAGCCTCGGTACCGGTACCCCCTGCATACTGACTCGGTACCGGTACCCCATGTATATAGCCTCGGTACCGGTACCCCCTGCATACTGACTCGGTACCGGTACCCCATGTATATAGCCTCGGTACCGGTACCCCCTGCATACTGACTCGGTACCGGTACCCCATGTATATAGCCTCGGTACCGGTACCCCCTGCATACTGACTCGGTACCGGTACCCCATGTATATAGCCTCGTTATTGTTATGACATTTTCTTGTGTTACTTCTTTTAATTTTTTAAAACTTTAGTTTACTTAGTAAATATTTTCTTAACTCTATTTCTTGAACAGCATTGTTGGTTAATTAAGGGCTTGTAAGTAACCATTTCACGGTAAGGTCTACAGTACACCTGTTCGGTGTAGTCCTTATTTCAGAGTATGTGACAACTAACTATGTTATTTTATATGATCATGGATTCCCATTAGACCAATTCCTTCAATGCCCTACTCGTTGAAGTTTGCAGTCTAAAAAAAACAACATTTAGCTCGTAACATTTTTTTGTCTTCTCTTTAGTGTGTTTACTGTATTTATACTGGGATATCGCTTTTCAACAGAAGGACATCTTTAAGCTCTTCCTTAAATCTCTAAAACAGTCTTCTCTTCATCTCATTCCCTTCATCTGAACTGATTGTAAAATACTTGGCTGGCTTTCACCTTGTCCGTTCTTTCAGATCAGTGCAATGAAAGAGAAGAAAAACAATTAAGAAATATCCTCCGTCTGCAGAAAGAGCTTGTTAAGATATGTATGAACTGTCCTCAAATTCAATAAATGCCTATCTCAGTTTTATTATAAAAACACAGTAGGAGGTAGTGGTGCTACCTTGTTATCCTGGCCTCGTACTCTGTCTTCTGCTTCTGCATCTCCTGTTTCAGGCTGGCCACCAGGCTGTGTAGAGCACTGTGACTACTGGGTCCTTTATTGACAGGGAACGTCTCACTGTTATCACTGCTGCTGGTGGCTCCACTACCCCTCCCTCCACTACCTCCAGCCCCGTTCCTCCGCTCCCCCTCCACGTCCCCCCCTGGCTGAGACTGCTCGTCGAGGGAGGACAGCCCCCTAGGTCCATCCAGCAGCAGCAGGGGGTCCTGATAGTGGCCCAGCCCACCGTAGAAGTCCTGTTCTGGGCATGTGGTGGTGGAAGAACGGCAGGACGTGGAGTTGTCTGGAAGAGAGATCTCACAGGAGGAGGTGGACCAGGTAGCACTGTCCACACTCTGCTTGTCCTCACAGCTAGAGCTGAGACACGGCTGTTGTTGATTTTGTAACTGTTGTTGTTGTTGTTGTTGTTGCTGGACGTTGTCATAGGTGGACAGCCGGTTCTGGGCTGTCGTCTGCTCCCCACAGTCCCGAGACTTGCTGTCTCGTAAGGTGACCGGGTAGCCATTGGGAACCCACAGACCATTACGCCCGTTCAGGGTACCGTTGACCACGTCGGTACTTGACACACCCATGCGGACACCTCCGTTAGGGACCCCGCTGGTGCCCATCTTGGTGCCCGAGCCCTTCAAGGTGCGCCGGGCCTGGAGGCCGCTGATGACTCCTATTAATAAAAATAACAAGAATACGTTTTATGTGACTTTCAGGACTGTCATTGTCCAAGACACATTTCCCCACGGGGACAATAAAGTATATCCTATCCTATACTCAAGGACACCTTACATTAGAAGTACAGTCAAAATCAACAGTTAAAATCAAAACCTAGTGCAATTCAAATCAAACCCTAGTGCAATTCAAATCAAAACCTAGTGCAGTTCAAATCAAAACCTAGTGCAATTCAAATCAAAACCTAGTGCAATTCAAATCAAAACCTAGTGCAATTCAAATCAAAACCTAGTGCAATTCAAATCAAAACCTAGTGCAGTTCAAATCAAAACCTAGTGCAATTCAAATCAAAACCTAGTGCAATTCAAATCAAAACCTAGTGCAATTCAAATCAAAACCTAGTGCAATTCAAATCTGACAGAACAGAGCAGATAGTAACCTGTGTTACCGGGCAGAGTCTGGCTCTTCTCCTGGTTGGCTGCGTCTCCAGAGGGGGAACAACTAAACGAGCCGTTGGTGACCACGCCGCTGCCCTTGGAGACCGCCGGGTTCTTCTTCACGGTTAACGGCGGGCTGCGGGCCAGGTCAAAGCGCCCGGTAACATGGCCGTTAAGTGGGCTGGCTGAGCGAGGAGAACCGGAGCCGTTGTCTAACACTACCGGGGGCTGGCGGTGAGGCGACTCGGGGGTCTCCCAAGAACACTGTTTCACCCTCTGCTGGGGTATTTGGGTATTGTTGTTCTGTTCTGAAGTCTGTACCGTCGGCACGATCTGGGTCAGCCTCTTCTGGACCTACAGGATAATAATATATTACACTTAGTGCAGTGGGTACATTTGAGTATATGTCAAAGAACCCGAAGTCATAACCATTAGACCAAGAAGGAACCTTATGGGCCAAGGCTGACAATTGGGTTTACAAGTCCCAGGGCTACTAATCACTAGAGCGGGATTCCGAATTCCCTTCCACTACTATTTGGGGTTTCAGACACCTGAAACCCCACCTCTTTAAGGAATACCTAGGATAGGATAAAGTAATCCTTCTCACCCCCCTCCCCCCCCTTAAAAGACCTAGATGCACTATTGTAAAGTGGCTGTTCCACTGGATGTCATAAGGTGAAAGCACCAATTTGTAAGTCGCTCTGGATAAGAGCGTCTGCTAAATGACTTAAATGTAAATGTTAAATGTAAATTTGAACCCACAACCTTGGTGTTGCTAGCTAGCTAGTACCAGGCTTTTAATACCATGCTTGGCCTCGTACCCACGGGCTCGTACACCACCCACCTCATTGTTGTTGTTGACCAGCTCCAGTGTCTTGGGACTGTCCTCGTCTCTAGGGAACAACACGTCGTGACGACCAATCAGAACAGACATCAGCTGCTGCACTAGCACTGTACCTGAGAACACCAGAAAGGTTATATGTCTTCACAGGTCCATACGCATCAGAATACTGTATACTCACAGTGTCATAGGCCTAGAAGGACAATGGTGTCAAATTACTACATATTTGATTAATTATTGAGATCACGTATGCCGTTCTTTCCACTTAAAAAGTTACATTTTTCCATCGAAATGCACTTTATTTAACCAGGTAGGTTCTCTTTGACAATGGCAACCTGAAAAGCCACATACATCCAGCTGAGGTAGAAAATAAACTGACCTTCCATGATTGCTACAGGGTCTTCAATCTTTGGCCGTAGTATATTTGGACCAAAGACCGTGGCCAGGTTCTGGACACTCATTTTATTCACACCTGAATAGGACTGGACTTCATCTAAAAATCTGTAGGAGAAACACAATTAACATCCCAGTAAGCTTTTTAATGATAGTTCAATACCGTGGAACAACAAAGTCACCAACACTAGAAACTTTGCAGGTCAGTCTATGAAAAAGAATACTGGTCTTCACAGTAATACAATGATACAGTAATATATTAATACACAATAATGCAGCTATACTACTCTACCTGCATATGTACTGAAGCAGATTGTAGTTGACTGGAGGTAGACATTCCACTTGTCTTTTCAGTTCCTTCATTCCCTGGGGAGAGAATACACAAGTTGCACTTAATGTACATCCCAATGTACTATAGAAGTAGGGTACTAGGGGGTAAGAAGCCCCCTTGGGGTAACTCCCCCCCCCTGTAATTCACATTAAGACCACAAGATGTCACTCAATTATTTCCCCAACACTTTCCATGGCTGCCACTGTTCATGCTCATCAAAAGAAAGTCCCCAGTGTCACTTCTAGCGCTGAGAAGCAGTGCCTTAGACCACTGCGCCGCTCAGGAGCCCCTAATGTATCAGTTTAATACGTGTTCTACACTCTTGGGAGCGATTCATGGGATGGATTAGGGCAAACAAATAGTTTGACATCACCACAGAATATTAGCTAATTGTTTTACGGGAGTAGATAGTTAATAGTTAACGAAGACTCTGGTTGACATGTATGCTTTAAATGTATCCTTAGTCGATATTTTCCCCACATTATGAATGGATATTAAACATGCATAATAAACCCTATTTATCCAATTCAGCATTCCTGTACCATTACTCTTATGAGTCCAGGTCCATTTAACAAGTCATAGTTGATCCATTGACGATATCTTAACAGATCTCCATTTTTAATCTGGTCCAGATTTGACCATAATCCATATCCTTAGTTGAGTCCCAAAGATCACCCTATTCCCTATCTAGTGCAATACTTTTAACCAGAGCCGATAGGGCTCTGGGTATCAATAGGGTATCATTTGGGAGAAAGCCCTATTCCCTATCTAGTGCAATACTTTTAACCAGAGCCGATGGGGCTCTGGGTATCAATAGGGTATCATTTGGGAGAAAGCCCTATTCCCTATCTAGTGCAATACTTTTAACCAGAGCCGATAGGGCTCTGGGTATCAATAGGGTATCATTTGGGAGAAAGCCCTATTCCCTATCTAGTGCAATACTTTTAACCAGAGCCGATAGGGCTCTGGGTATCATCAATAGGGTATCATTTGGGAGAAAGCCCTATTCCCTATCTAGTGCAATACTTTTAACCAGAGCCGATAGGGCTCTGGGTATCAATAGGGTATCATTTGGGAGAAAGCCCGTATCCCAGACCATTATTGTGTCTCCTGCCGTGACCTCACTAGTTTTACCGGCGGGCCATTCTCAAGGTCTACACTGATCCTGTGAAGAAAAGAAAACCTTCACTTTCTTTGACATTTTCACTGTGTCTTTCAAACAATTCATAGAAAAGACAGCAAAGCAGGGTGGGAATATGAGATATAGAGAAAAATGTTTGGCTTCTTCAGTTCAATCTGCTGGTCATGCTCAGGACTTTGATTGTGTTTGCTGTGAAATGATCCGATACCTATGGGTTGACTGGCTGACTGGTTGGCTGGCTCACTGGCTGACTTGTTGACTGGCTGACTGGTTGACTGGCTAACTGGTTGACTGGCTATGTGTTTTCAGAGGTAAGATAGCTAGCCTATAAGTCACGCTGGAGTTAGATTCACACATGGGCATGCAAGCACGCACGTACATACGCAAACACACACACAGCTCAGCCCAGCTAAGACACACACACACACACACACACACAGCTCAGCCCAGCTAAAACACACACCAAGTTGCTGAATGAAAGATGAAAACAAACAGGATTGGAGAGTGACTGAGGGGAGTTGAGGACTAATACCCCATAAAGCAGCAAGTCTTGAAGTGTGAGAGAAGATTAATCCGATATGAATGGTTAACGGTACCCTATTACTACTTTTGACATGTCTCACATGCTCTGGTACAAAGTAGGGCCCAACGCAGTAAAGTGAATAGGAAGCCATTTCAGATACAACTTAAATCTTAGACCCAGGAAGTACTTACAGATTCCTCATCCTTGCAGAGCATTTTGGTGCAGGAGAGGAAGTCATCAAACTTGGAGAAGGGGATGACTGGTTCTGGTAGCTCTCTGAGATACAGCTTTAGTAGAGAGGCTACTGTATGAACATCTGTATTACTGCAGAGAGAGGAAGGAGAGGGAGAGAGGGAGAGGAGAGAGTGAGAGAGCGAAGGAGCAGAGAGAGAGGAGAGAAAGAGGAGAGATAGAAGAGAGAGAGAAGAGAGAGAAGGGAGAGAGAGGAGAGGATAGAGAGAGAGAAGAGAGAGGGATGAGAGAGGAGAAAGTGAGAGGGTGAAATAGAGAGAGAAATAGCGAGCCAAAGATGGAGGCAGAGAGGGAGAGGAGAGGGAGGGACAGAGATGGAGGCAGAGAGAGAGGAGAGTGGGGAGTGAGATGAAGGCAGAGAGGTAGAGGAGAGGGGTAGAGAGAGTAAGATGAAGCACCTTTAAACGAAGAAGACATAAACACAGATCAATGTATGGAGGGGGCAATGAGGGAGGGAAAGGAGAGAGGGATGGTGGGAGGGTGGAAGGATGGATGTGAAGTGCCCTCCACTAATATTGGCACCCTTGGTAAAAGGGCTATGAAAAAAAGGGCTATGAAATGTTTTAAAAATTGTTTATCCTCTTTGTCTTCTTTCAAAATATTCACACAAATCTAACGTTTAATGAAAGTAAGATTATTGAAATAAAAAATACATTCTTAACATAAAACAAATGTTTTTCTCAAATATATGTGTGCCACAATTATTGGCACCCCTTCATGCAATACTTTGTGCAACCTCCCTAAGCCAAGATAACAGCTCTGAGTCATCTCCTATAATGCGTAATGAGGTTGGAGAACACATGACAAGAGATCTGAGACCAGATCCTTCAGATTCCCAGGTCCACGCTTGTGGACTCTCCTCTTCAGCTCATTCCACAGGTTTTCTATGAGGTTTAGGTCAGAGGACTGGGTGGGACGGCTATGGCAAAACCTTGATTCTGTGGTCAGTGAACAGTTTTTGTGTTGATTTTGTGTACTTTGGTTCATTGTCCTACTGGAAGATCTCACCACGGCCAGGTTTAAGCTTCCAAGTAGAGGCAGTCAGGTTTTGGTTTAATATCTGCTGGTACATGATGGAGTCCATGATACCATGTATCCTAACTAGTTGTCCAGGGCCTTTGGAAGAAAAAGAGCCCCACAACATCAACGACCCACCACCATACTTCACAGTGGGGATGACTATCTTCACAGTGGGGATGACTATCTTCACAGTGGGGATGACAATCTTCACAGTGGGGATGACTATCTTCACAGTGGGGATGACTATCTTCACAGTGGGGATGACTATCTTCACAGTGGGGATGACTATCTTCACAGTGGGGATGACTATCTTCACAGTGGGGATGACTATCTTCACAGTGGGGATGACTATCTTCACAGTGGGGATGACTATCTTCACAGTGGGGATGACAATCTTCACAGTGGGGATGACAATCTTCACAGTGGGGATGACAATCTTCACAGTGGGGATGACAATCTTCACAGTGGGGATGACAATCTTCACAGTGGGGATGACTATCTTCACAGTGGGGATGACTATCTTCACAGTGGGGATGACTATCTTCACAGTGGGGATGACTATCTTCACAGTGGGGATGACTATCTTCACAGTGGGGATGACTATCTTCACAGTGGGGATGACTATCTTCACAGTGGGGATGACTATCTTCACAGTGGGGATGACTATCTTCACAGTGGGGATGACAATCTTCACAGTGGGGATGACAATCTTCACAGTGGGGATGACAATCTTCACAGTGGGGATGACTATCTTCACAGTGGGGATGACTATCTTCACAGTGGGGATGACTATCTTCACAGTGGGGATGACTATCTTCACAGTGGGGATGACTATCTTCACAGTGGGGATGACTATCTTCACAGTGGGGATGACAATCTTCACAGTGGGGATGACAATCTTCACAGTGGGGATGACAATCTTCACAGTGGGGATGACAATCTTCACAGTGGGGATGACTATCTTCACAGTGGGGATGACTATCTTCACAGTGGGGATGAGGTACTTTTCTACATATCTATCTTTCTGTCTGCGCCAAACCCCCCCTCTGGTGTTTATTTCCAAAAATCTATATTTTGGTCTCATCTGACCATAGAATCCGGTCCCATTGAAAGCTCTAGTACCGTTTGAAGGTGAAATCTGATCGTAGTTTTGGAGATTTTCTGACCCCAAGACCCAACCAATGTCTGCAATTTCACATCTGTGACCCTTGGAGATTTTTTGGCCACTCGAACCATCGTCCTATAGACCCACGTCCTCTTCCAGGCCAGTTGTTAACATCTCCAGTTGCTTTAACCTTCTTAATTATTGCCATGATAGTGGAAATTGACATTTTCAACCGTTGAACTATTTTCTTATAGCGATTTCCTTATTTGTGGAGCTCAACAACCTTTTGTCACACGTTATTACTGCAAATATATTTTCTTTACAGCCCGTTTTGCTCATATTTATCACGAGTGCCAATATAAGTGGAGGGCACTGTACGATGTAGTGCATAAATAAAGTGTGACAGCATGTTAAAACAGTCCCAATGATCACCTCTATGTCAGTGTTCTCTTCTCGCCTGCCCTGAGTCGCTATGGAAGAATTCTGAGTTAGAATACTACAGGAGGACTGTCAGCGTCAGAATGTAATGTCATTCTGAGTAATGTCATACTGTGGGCGGTGGTGTGTGGTGGGAGAGGGGACCATCTCTCACATGCCTCTATCATCTCTGAGTTATGGAAGGTGTCACCATCCAGATACACACATCCCTCTCTGCTACATCCCACACAGTAGGGGTTCTCTCCCTCCCTCCCTCCCTCCCTCCCTCCCATTAACAGTTCTATCTCAGTGCTATAGTTGAGGAGATCATATTAAAACAGTCCCAATCGTCACCTCTATGCCAGTATTCTCTTCTCGCCTGCCCTGAGTCGCTATGGAAGAATTCTGAGTTACAATACTACAGGAGGACTGTCAGCAACAGAATGTAATGTCATTCTGAGTTAGAATACTACAGGAGGACTGTCAGTGTCAGAATGTAATGTCATTCTGAGTTAGAACACTACAGGAGGACTGTCAGTGTCAGAATGTAAGGTCATTCTGAGTTAGAATACTACAGGAGGACTGTCAGTGTCAGAATGTAATGTCATTCTGAGTTAGAATACTACAGGAGGACTGTCAGCGTCAGAATGTAATGTCATTCTGAGTTAGAATACTACAGGACTGTCAGCGTCAGAATGTAATGTCATTCTGAGTTAGAATACTACAGGAGGACTGTCAGTGTCAGAATGTAATGTCATTCTGAGTTAGAATACTACAGGAGGACTGTCAGTGTCAGAATGTAATGTCATTCTGAGTTAGAACACTACAGGAGGACTGTCAGTGTCAGAATGTAATGTCATTCTGAGTTAGAATACTACAGGAGGACTGTCAGTGTCAGAATGTAATGTCATTCTGAGTTAGAATACTACAGGAGGACTGTCAGTGTCAGAATGTAATGTCATTCTGAGTTAGAATACTACAGGAGGACTGTCAGTGTCAGAATGTAATGTCATTCTGAGTTAGAACACTACAGGAGGACTGTCAGCGTCAGAATGTAATGTCATTCTGAGTTAGAATACTACAGGAGGACTGTCAGTGTCAGAATGTAATGTCATTCTGAGTTAGAATACTACAGGAGGACTGTCAGAGTCAGAATGTAATGTCATTCTGAGTTAGAATACTACAGGAGGACTGTCAGTGTCAGAATGTAATGTCATTCTGAGTTAGAACACTACAGGAGGACTGTCAGCGTCAGAATGTAATGTCATTCTGAGTTAGAACACTACAGGAGGACTGTCAGTGTCAGAATGTAATGTCATTCTGAGTTAGAATACTACAGGACTGTCAGCGTCAGAATGTAATGTCATTCTGAGTTAGAATACTACAGGAGGACTGTCAGTGTCAGAATGTAATGTCATTCTGAGTTAGAATACTACAGGAGGACTGTCAGTGTCAGAATGTAATGTCATTCTGAGTTAGAATACTACAGGACTGTCAGCGTCAGAATGTAATGTCATTCTGAGTTAGAATACTACAGGAGGACTGTCAGTGTCAGAATGTAATATCATTCTGAGTTAGAACACTACAGGAGGACTATCAGCGTCAGAATGTAATGTCATTCTGAGTTAGAACACTACAGGAGGACTGTCAGCGTCAGAATGTAATGTCATTCTGAGTTACAATACTACAGGAGGACTGTCAGTGTCAGAATGTAATGTCATTCTGAGTTAGAACACTACAGGAGGACTGTCAGCATTAGAATGTAATGTCATTCTGAGTTAGAATACTACAGGAGGACTGTCAGCGTCAGACTGTAATGTCATTCTGAGTTAGAATACTACAGGAGGACTGTCAGCGTCAGAATGTAATGTCATTCTGAGTTAGAATACTACAGGAGGACTGTCAGCGTCAGAATGTAATGTCATTCTGAGTTAGAATACTACAGGAGGACTGTCAGAGTCAGAATGTAATGTCATTCTGAGTTAGAATACTACAGGAGGACTGTCAGCATTAGAATGTAATGTAATTCTGAGTTAGAATACTACAGGAGGACTGTCAGCGTCAGAATGTAATCAGCACATTACAGTCACACTCGATGAGACCCCATATCCCTCTTTTTCCCTTCCACCCTTTCCACCTATTTCTCTCCCTTCTTACCTCGCTCGCCTTCCCTCCCTCTCTCCCTCTTGCATTTTTAATACTCCTGCAAGTTTCTTACTGATGGTTTCCACTGAAGTCAGAGTTGAGCACACTTATCTCGACTCTGAATCGGCCTCTATACTTTAAAACCCCGATAAGTTCTGGCTACTCAAACATTTTGAGGAAACACATTTCCTAAAAAAAAAAAAAGTGTAGTTAAGAAAGTTAAATAGCTCAAGTGAGCAGTACTAACTTCATATGAGTAAAACATATGCAGTTTTTTTGAGTAAGGTATAGTAGGGTTGCAGATTTCCATTAACTTGCCCCCCCAAAAAAAAAAAAAAATATCCAGTAATCTATCAACCAGGATTTCTGGAAAACCAAGGAAATTTACCAGGAAATTTACCAGAATTGTGCAACCCTAACTGTGAATCACATTACGCTGGCTTGCAAAGTGATGTGTAATCCGATTGGAATCCAGCCAGCATTAGATTATCCAGCAGTGTTTTCACCCGCAACCTGTATTCAGATCTGACTGCCAGGGTTAAGAACAGTGGGAAGAAACTACTCAAGCCATTTAAACTGGAACAACCATTTCAGTAATGGGTGCCAAAATTACATAATTGGATTAGTTTAGAAGAAAAAAAATGTTATCTTTGTGTTGCATAACTTTTGATCAATGAATCACTCAGTGTACATGCAAAAAACACAGATATTAAAAACGATTCCAAAATATCAATCTGCAGTAGAGCATGCTGGGGGAAAAAAAAGTACATTTGTTTAAAAATAAATTGTTGGTGTGACTTCTCATTTAATTTTAAACAGCTAACCTATCTGAGAACTCATATAGGTAATGTGCACGAAATGCATATCAACAGAGCTGTCAGTAAAAGTAATCACAGGGAAGGTGTCTGAGCATCCCATAATAATGCCCTGAGGCATTAGGTGGATGTGCCAAAAGCTGTCTGTCACCACTTTCCACTCCCAGATTTAATTCCATGTCATTCCCAGTCTGAGAATTATTATTACTGTGGGAATATTTTATAAGATCCTGGCAGACACCGATACAGAATTAGCAGGAAACAGGATTAAAAATGTGGAATTTGATTTGAGATGCTATATATTGCAGAGTGAATAAGAATGGCGAGAGCACTGCCAATGCTGTGGGTTCCCATACACATCCTAATATTGAGTTGCACCCCCGTTTTCCCTCAGAACAGCCTCAATTCGTCACGGCATGGACCTTACAAGGTGTCGAAAGCGTTCCACAGGAATGCTGGTCCATGTTGACTCTAATGCTTCCCACAGTTGTGTCAACTTGGCTGGATGTCCTTTGGGTGGTGCACCATTCTTGATACACACATGGAAACTGTTGAGCGTGAAAAACCCAGCAGCATTGCAGTTCTTGACACAAATCGGTGCACCTGGCACCTACTACCATTACCCTGTTCAAAGGCACTTAAATCTTTTGTCTTGCCCATTCATCCTCTGAATGGAAAGAGCAGGTGTCCTTAATGTTTTGTATACTCAGTGTATATACAGTATATTGTATATTGCTGACATGCAGTCCAAGGCGGGGTTTTCCTTAAAAAAGTCCATACTGTATATATATATATATATATATACACACCAGTGGAGGCTGGTGGAGGGAGAGATAAGGAGGACAGGCTCATAATGGAATGAACAGAATCGCACTCAAACACAAAACGCAAAATGAAAGTTGTGCATTTACAGTTGTACACATTTCTTCATCTCGTTTACAGTAAATGTAACATACCAGTCGAAGGAGGGCTTCTCTCCGCAGTCAAATGCATCCTGCAGCTCTTTGACCAAGTTGGCCTGCCCTGGTAGCCTGAACAGTCCTTCTTCCCGTAGGCCCCACTTGCGTATAAAGCCCACACACTGCTCCACCAGCATGGGGGCCTGCCTGCTCCCATAACGCCTCTCGTACCGCACCGTCTCCTCCAGCTTCTGACCAAAGATACCTGACAGAGACACAAACACACACAGCTCAATGTTAGGATTTAGGATGTATATTGTGCCTTTCTTGTTAAATCTGTGTTTTTTTTGTTCTTTCTTCCAAAAGACATCCTGTACATGATGAGTAACAACTCATTGGCATGTGGAATGCTTGCTAGAGGATGTTAAACAGCCATCAACTCACAGCTAAAGGTATCATAGGAAACATAACACTGTGTGCTATGAAGAACACTGCATTAGTGTTCAGTTAACAGTGATTTTTTCAAAAAGATGGACTAACTGGCAGTGTTTTTTTTTGCATTTTCTTATAGAACATTAAAGGGAAAATATCCTGTCAAACCAGGCATCACATCAAGCCCATTAAAAAACAGCCCAGATTTATCCCCCGATCTGAATGTATCAAATATGGAGAAAGTGGCTCATGTTACTAAAGCCACACAGATAACAGCATCAAAGAGGACATGGGGATCCTAAACCATCTGATTAATTCCAATGGAATCTGTTTTTCTGTTCTCAGCCTAAAATAGATCTGACTCTGACCACTGTAGTAAAGAAAATGTATTATTAATCCCCCACAAAACACCTACAAATCCAAGAGATTAAATCAAACTTCCTCTCCTCTCCTCTCCTCTCCTCTCCTCTCCTCTCCTCTCCTCTCCTCTCCTCTCCTCTCCTCTCCTCTCCTCTCCTCTCCTCTCCTCTCCTCTCCTTTGTTTGGTTCTCCTCTCCTTTTCTCTGTTCTACTCTGTTCTGTTCTCCTCTCCTCTCATCTGGTCTCCTCTCCTGTCCTTTGTTCTACTCTCTGCTGCTCTGGCCTTTTGTCTGTGGCAATCCATTAGAAACAAATTGTGATTCACATCAGACCTGGCTGGACTAATAAAATGGTCCTAAACAAGCAAAATCGGCCATCTGGCACTCCAGGCAGGATGACACAAACACTCAAAGTATTTGAACGATTTCAAATAGTGTTTGAACCCAGGTGTAGTTCACATGTAAAGGTCTCATGTGGACTGTGTTCAGATCCAACGCTCTCAGGAAGGCGGCCTTAGCAGCTCTAATCCCCCATTAGGCCGCCTTCCTGAGAGCGTTGGATCTGCTGCATACTGTTCTGGTCTCCAGACACAGACAGAGACAGAGGCCTGGCCCTGAACACAACATGTGGTAGGCTACAATGAGGTATGGCACAGTTAACAATGAGCAACTGCAATAGTCTCATTCTGTTGTTCAGAATCCTGCATGTCCTAAAGTGTGTTGTTCCAATCTTACCAAAGAGTTGATACAGAGACATTCGGAAACATTGAGCTAATAAACAAAATGACAAAACACTCAGCAACACTCACTTATAATACAGTATCTTTGTCAACAGTATATCTCCACCTTAAAACCCAATAAGGAGCATGACCTTGTCATCTCATACACATAGGTTTTCCCAATCAGCCCTAAGTGGTTCTGTTCTGGTATGTAAAGTCCTAAAACACGTAACCCCTGTGACCCCTTCTCTTCACACACGGCTGTGTCCAGACGAGTCGCGCCGTGTTTACCTCACCCCTCTTGAAGCTGGCACAACTTGTTCCGGTAGATGATCCCATGAATAAAAACCTATGGTAAAAATCAGAGCGCTGAAGGAACACAATGTTAAAGTCCCCCGTGCTTCAGCATCGTTGGAGATGAGGGAAAAGACGAGTACGGTCTGTGTATTCAAGCAGCTGTGTGAGCAGATAGAAAGACAGAGATGTGACAGGCATGTCCCCATGGGGATGATAACTTTGTCATTGTTTGTGGTTTTCAGTGAGGTTTCAGTTACTCTGAACAGCAGAGTACTGTGGTAAGAGTATTTCCAGATGTTTTCTCTACCCTGGGTCCTTCTTCCAGGCTTCTGTTTCTGTCCTTTCGGTTTCCATTAATTCAAAAACAGAAGTTGAAGAAATGTTTTATAGAATGTGACGTCAGATCTTCACAAAATACACAGATCAAACTAAGAAAACCTCTCACTCATGAAAAGGAAGAGTGTCCAGACTACTTTCTCCACAAGGAGAGGCTTGAACAAAGTGTCCAGACTACTTTCTCCACAAGGAGAGGCTTAAACAAAGTGTCCAGACTACTTTCTCCACAAGGAGAGGCTTGAACAAAGTGTCCAGACTACTTTCTCCACAAGGAGAGGCTTAAACAAAGTGTCCAGACTACTTTCTCCACAAGGAGAGGCTTAAACAAAGTGTCCAGACTACTTTCTCCACAAGGAGAGGCTTAAACAAAGTGTCCAGACTACTTTCTCCACAAGGAGAGGCTTAAACAAAGTGTCCAGACTACTTTATCCACAAGGAGAGGCTTAAACAAAGTGTCCAGAGTACTTTCTCCACAAGGAGAGGCTTGAACAAAGTGTCCAGAGTACTTTCTCCACAAGGAGAGGCTTAAACAAAGTGTCCAGACTACTTTCTCCACAAGGAGAGGCTTGAACAAAGTGTCCAGACTACTTTCTCCACAAGGAGAGGCTTAAACAAAGTGTCCACACTACATTCTCCACAGGGAGAGGCTTGAACAAAGTGTCCACACTACATTCTCCACAGGGAGAGGCTTGAACAAAGTGTCCAGACTACATTCTCCACAGGGAGAGGCTTGAACAAAGTGTCCAGACTACTTTCTCCAGTAAAGGAATACAAAGAAAAGAGGATGAGAAATGTCAGTAGAAATTCCGTAGGCCATGAATCTGAGAGTGTTATCCAGAGGCCACATATAGCAGTTCAGAGTGTGTGTGTGTACATTTGTACATTTGTGTGTGTGTGTGTGTGTGTGTGTGTAGATCTGTGGGTGTATTAGCAGAGGTGGAAGGCTACTGTAGATTTAAACACGTAAATCCTCCTGACATGCTGGCCTGGGCCAGGCCGGGTGAGGAGAGTCTGGCTTTTATACAGACTCCCTGGATGGTCGACCGTCTAGTCTGGTCTGGAGTGGAGACTGTGACAGCTTTACCACAGCCAATTAGCAACCTCCTTCAACACTCAGGTCCTGCCAGGTCAACTCCTCTCCTCAAGCTTACTGCCTGCTGAGCTGAGTGCTCCCGGCCCCTCCCCTCTTCACTCCATACAACACAGTCCTCTTGTCGTCCTAACCCTCCATTCTATTGCCTCCAAACATCCAGTCGAGGGAGTGAGAGTGAGAGTGAGAGTGAGAGAGAGAGAGGCCCCTCTCACTGCCCTCCGTTGTCTGACGTGTGTGGTGAATGCTGTTCAGGCCGCCAGACACACACCCACACACACCCCCACACACACATTCTAGCGCTAATCATTTCCACTGTGCTCTCTCATGGTGCTCTCTTGACTGAGCCAAAGCCCTCGGGAGTATGAGTCCTCAGGAGTATCTGTCCTCTGGAGTATCAGACCTCTGGAGTATCAGACCTCTGGAGTATCAGACCTCTGGAGTATCAGACCTCTGGAGTATCTGTCCTCTGGAGTATCTGTCCTCTGGAGTATCAGTCCTCTGGAGTATCAGTCCTCTGGAGTATCAGTCCTCTGGAGTATCAGTCCTCTGGAGTATCTGTCCTCTGGAGTATCCGTCCTCTGGAGTATCAGACCTCTGGAGTATCCGTCCTCAGGAGTATCCGTCCTCAGGAGTATCCGTCCTCAGGAGTATCCGTCCTCAGGAGCATCAGACCTCAGGAGCATCAGTCCTCTGGAGTATCAGTCCTCAGGAGTATCCGTCCTCAGGAGTATCTGTCCTCAGGAGTATCTGTCCTCAGGAGTATCCGTCCTCAGGAGTATCCGTCCTCAGGAGTATCCGTCCTCAGGAGCATCAGACCTCAGGAGCATCAGTCCTCTGGAGTATCAGTCCTCTGGAGTATCAGACCTCTGGAGTATCTGTCCTCTGGATTATGAGTCCTCAGGAGTATCTGTCTTTAGGAGTATCAGTCTTCATGAATATCTGTCCTCAGGAGTATCTGTCCTTAGGAGTATCAGTCCTCATGAGTATCAGTCCTCATGAGTATCAGTCCTCAGGAGTATCAGTCTGCAGGCTTATCAGTCAGGCTTATCAGTCCTCAGGAGTATCAGTCCTCAGGAGTATCAGTCCTCATTAATATCAGTCCTCAGCAGTATCAGTCCTCAGGAGTAGGAAGAGTTTGGTCTCCTTGCTGTGGAAGTCTGGGTGCGAACGACTGTGAGAAAAATACATTCTATTCCCAAATGCATTAACATTTACGATCGTGGCTCTTGTTCGAGCCACTGCTCGCTCTGTTTGCTACAAATATACCGGGGTACACAGGGGGTACCCCGGTGTAGAAGACTCATGAGACCATAGGCTTACTGGTCAAATGCACACAAGGGGGTACTTCAGGGGTACTCCGGACAGAGCAAAAGTCAGTTGGTGGTACAGAAAAAGGTTACGGCTGGTCCACCTCATTCCTTTCATCTAAAGCCAAGAGCTCAATGTCGTTAGACTATTTTGTAGGGCTATAGTCTCCAGTTGGCCATAGCTCCTCTCTCTCAGCATATTGGAGCTATTTGTTTGAGTGGTGTGTGTTTGAGTGGTCTCTCTACAATAGAAAGCCTTATATTACATTATTCTCCCAGTTGCGAAACAGCCGACAGGGAGGAGGTGAGGGCCCTGGTGGAGTGGTGCCAGGAAAATAACCTCTCCCTCAATGTCAACACAATGAAGGAGCTGATCGTGGACTTCAGGAGACAGCAGAGGGAGCACGCAACCATTCACATCAACAGGGCCGCAGTGGAGAAGGTGGAAAAAAGCTTAAAGTTCCTCGGCGTACACATCACTGACAATGTAAAATGGTCCACCCACACAGACAGTGTGGTGAAGAAGGTGCAACAGCGCCTCTTCAACCTTGCCTTGGCCCCTAAGACCCTCACAAACTTTTACGGATGCACCATTGAGAGCATCCTGTCAGGCTGTATCACCGCCTGGTACGGCAACTGCACCGCCCTCAACCGCAGAGCTCTCCAGAGGATGCTGCGGCTTGCACATCGCATCACTGAGGGCACGCTGCCTGGCCTCCAGGACATCTACAGCACCCGGTGTCACAGGAAGTCAAAGAAGTTCATCAAGGCCTGTTCACCCCGCCGAGCCAAGGCCTGTTCACCCCGCTACCATCCAGAAGGGAGTGCATCATAGCCGGGACCCAGAGACTGACTGGTCACTTGAATAATGTTTACTCTTTAACCCACTTGCCGGGGCGGCAGCGTAGCTTTGTGGTTAGAGCGTTGGACTAGTAACCGGAAGGTTGCAAGTTCAAACCCCCGAACTGACAAGGTACAAATCTGTCGTTCTGCCCCTGAACAGGCAGTTAACCCACTGTTCCTAGGCCGTCATTGAAAATAAGAATTTGTTCTCAACTGACTTGCCTAGTTAAATAAAGGTAAAATAAAAAAATATGTACATGCTGGATTCTAGTCAAATTCATCCTATTTAACTATTGCTGTACATATACTATTCTATTCTTCAGATATACTACATATTCTATCCACAGACTGTCCATAATATCTATACATCCCATCACATATATATTTATACTCCGGAGTCCGACATTGCTCATCCTAATATTTCTATATTTCTTATTTCCATTATTTTCCTTTTTAGATGTGTGTGTATTGTTGTGTATTGTTAGATGTTACTGCACTGTTGGAGCTAGGAACAAGCATTTCACTACACCCAGAATTACATCTGCTAAATATATGTATGTGACCAATACAATTTGATTTGATTTTCTCCTCTCTCTGCTCTGTGGAAACTGGATCCAGGGGGTCTGTAAATCATGTAATTGCACAAATATTCTTCACAGGCTTTGATCCCACAAGAGCTAATCAAAGAACACACCCTCTTAGAAGAGGTACTGACTAACGGAGGATAAACTATACAAATAAAACAGTCAGACAGTCGTCTCTCCTGGCTGTGGATGAGGGAAGGGAAATTCCTTGGATATTGTCAACATGAAACGACTACCCTTTCACAGAGCCAGAAAAGGTACTATTATCCAACACACAGTATGTCTACAGAATAGCCTGGTAAATGGTATGCAATATACATTCACATTTAAACACAGCAGAGAGGGTAGAACTGTCAGCAGCAGTAAATATTTCACAGGATTGTAATGTATTCAATCATTGTGCATTTCGTCCTTACAAGAGGACCTTTTCTAAAATGTCAAGATCTTTAGAAAAATATTCCAAACAATGAAAAATAACGCTAGTTTCAAGTATAACAAAGGCTTGCCATTTTCCAGACTAAAGTTAAATCGAAGGAATGTAAATTAAAGATAATTATTCAAGTCCCTATGCTTTACAGCTGAACATAGAGAACTAATCGTAGACAGAGATATCAGCAGAGAGAACAATGCCAATGAATGGAAAGATGGAAACACCAACAGATAGAGAAAGATAGACCAAGATAAAGATAGCACAGACTAAGATAGACCAATATAAAGATAGCATAGAAAAGGATAGACCAAGATAAAGATAGCATAGAAAAGGATAGACCAAGATAAAGATAGCACAGACTAAGATAGACCAAGATAAAGATAGCATAGAAAAGGATAGACCAAGATAAAGATAGCATAGAAAAGGATAGACCAAGATAAAGATAGCACAGACTAAGATAGACCAAGATAAAGATAGCACAGAAAAGGATAGACCAAGATAAAGATAGCATAGAAAAGGATAGACCAAGATAAAGATAGCACAGACTAAGATAGACCAAGATAAAGATAGCATAGAAAAGGATAGACCAAGATAAAGATAGCATAGAAAAGGATAGACCAAGATAAAGATAGCACAGACTAAGATAGACCAAGATAAAGATAGCATAGAAAAGGATAGACCAAGATAAAGATAGCATAGAAAAGGATAGACCAAGATAAAGATAGCACAGTCTAAGATAGACCAAGATAAAGATAGACCAACATAAAGATAGCACAGACTAAGATAGACCAAGATAAAGATAGACCAAGATAAAGATAGACCAAGATAAAGATAGACCAAGATAAAGATAGACCAAGATAAAGATAGACCAAGATAAAGATAGACCAAGATAAAGATAGACCAAGATAAAGATAGACCAACATAAAGATAGCACAGACTAAGATAGACCAAGATAAAGATAGACCAAGATAAAGATAGACCAAGACTAAGATAGCACAAGACTAAGATAGCACAGACTAAGATAGACCAAGATAAAGATAGACCAAGATAAAGATAGACCAAGATAAAGATAGACCAAGATAAAGATAGACCAAGATAAAAATAGCACAGACTAAGATAGACCAACATAAAGATAGCACAGACTAAGATAGACCAACATAAAGATAGACCAAGATGAAGATAGACCAAGATGAAGATAGACCAAGATGAAGATAGACCAAGATGAAGATAGACCAAGATGAAGATAGACCAAGATGAAGATAGACCAAGATGAAGATAGACCAAGATGAAGATAGACCAAGATGAAGATAGACCAAGATGAAGATAGCACAGACTAAGATAGCACAGACTAAGATAGCACAGACTAAGATAGCACAGACTAAGATAGCACAGACTAAGATAGCACAGACTAAGATAGCACAGACTAAGATAGCACAGACTAAGATAGCACAGATTAAGATAGCACAGACTAAGATAGCACAGACTAAGATAGCACAGATTAAGATAGACCAAGATAAAGATAGACCAAGATAAAGATAGACCAAGATAAAGATAGACCAAGATAAAGATAGACCAAGATAAAGATAGACCAAGATAAAGATAGCACAGATTAAGATAGCACAGATTAAGATAGACCAAGATAAAGATAGCACAGACTAAGATAGACCAAGATAAAGATAGACCAAGATAAAGATAGACCAAGATAAAGATAGACCAAGATAAAGATAGCACAGATAAAGATAGCACAGACTAAGATAGCACAGACTAAGATAGCACAGACTAAGATAGCACAGACTAAGATAGCACAGACTAAGATAGACCAAGATAAAGATAGCACAGATTAAGATAGACCAAGATAAAGATAGCACAGACTAATATAGCACAGATTAAGATAGACCAACATAAAGATAGCACAGACTAAGATAGACCAAGATAAAGATAGACCAAGATAAAGATAGACCAAGATAAAGATAGCACAGATTAAGATAGACCAAGATAAAGATAGCAGACTAAGATAGACCAAGATAAAGATAGCAGACTAAGATAGACCAAGATAAAGATAGACCAAGATAAAGATAGCACAGACTAAGATAGACCAAGATAAAGATAGCACAGACTAAGATAGACCAAGATAAAGATAGACCAAGATAAAGATAGACCAAGATAAAGATAGACCAAGATAAAGATAGACCAAGATAAAGATAGACCAAGATAAAGATAGACCAAGATAAAAATAGCACAGACTAAGATAGACCAACATAAAGATAGCACAGACTAAGATAGACCAACATGAAGATAGACCAAGATGAAGATAGACCAAGATGAAGATAGACCAAGATGAAGATAGACCAAGATGAAGATAGCACAGACTAAGATAGCACAGACTAAGATAGACCAAGATAAAGATAGACCAAGATAAAGATAGCACAAGATAAAGATAGCACAGATTAAGATAGCACAGATTAAGATAGCACAGATTAAGATAGCACAGATTAAGATAGCACAGATTAAGATAGACCAAGATAAAGATAGCATAGATAAGCATAGACCAAGAGAAAGATAGCACAGACTAAGATAGATCAACATAAAGATAGCACAGACTAAGATAGACCAACATAAAGATAGACAAAGATAAAGATAGCATAGAGAAGGATAGACCAAGAGAAAGATAGCATAGATAAAGATAGCAATACAGTTGGCATAGAGAAAGATAGCATAGAGAAGGATAGACCAAGAGAAAGATAGCATAGATAAAGATAGAAATAAAGATAGCATAGAGAAAGATAGCAATAAAGATAGATAGACCAAGAGAAAGATAGCATAGATAAAAATAGACCAAGATAAAGATAGCATAGATAAAGATAGCAATAAAGATAGCATAGAGAAAGATAGCATAGAGAAGGATAGACCAAGAGAAAGATAGCATAGATAAAGATAGCAATAAAGATAGCATAGAGAAAGATAGCATAGAGAAGGATAGACCAAGAGAAAGATAGCATAGATAAAGATAACAATAAAGATAGCATAGAGAAAGATAGCAATAAATATAGCATCGAGAAAGATAGCAATAAAGATAGATAGACCAAGAGAAAGATAGCATAGATAAAGATAGCAATAAAGATAGCACAGATAAAGACAGACCAAAATAAAGATAGCATAGATAAAGACAGCAATAAAGATAGCATAGATGCAGATAGCATAGATAAAGACAGACCAAAATAAAGATAGCATAGATAAAGATAGCAATAAATATAGCATAGATGCAGAGAGCATAGATAAAGATAGACCAAAATAAAGATAGCATAGATAAAGATAGCAATAAAGATAGCATAGATGCAGATAGCATAGATAAAGATAGACCAAAATAAAGATAGCATAGATAAAGATAGCAATAAATATAGCATAGATGCAGAGAGCATAGATAAAGATAGACCAAAATAAAGATAGCATAGATAAAGATAGCAATAAAGATAGCATCGATGCAGATAGCATAGATAAAGATAGACCAAAATAAAGATAGCATAGATAAAGATAGCAATAAATATAGCATAGATGCAGATAGCATATATAAAGATAGACCAAAATAAAGATAGCATAGATAAAGATAGCATAGATAAAGATAACATAGAGAAAGATAGCATAGATAAAGATAGCATAGATCAAGATTGACCAAGATAAAGATAGGATATAGAGAGCAACACATGTGCTTAAGGGGTTGGGTGGCCCTGTCTTGACCATTGTGGAATCGCTACACCTTTTTGGGTTGATGTGATATTGTACCTGGTTGACCTGGTGACCTTTGACCTTGAGGCACAGTAATATCACACAGGACAGGTAAAAGCCCACAGAGTACTTGGTCTCATTGGATGGAACTCCATCTTCCTAAGACCGCCCTTGGGGAGTGCTTGGCTGGCTGGCTACTCAGACTACACAGTTTGGTGAGTGGGCTCTTACCTAGCCGAGATACACTCAGGAAACACACGCTCGAGTTGGAACACAAAAGGAGACCCATTCCACACGGAGTGCTAGTAAATTGCACTAATGTTCATTAGCTCAGTATCAGATCATAAAGATTGATGAGGAATAGATGTAACAAAATGGATTTGAATCACCACCTCATCTCCACAAATTAACCATCAGTAGGTAACAAATCATAAAAGCCCATTTTCCAGAGTAAGAGAGAACTTCTCTATCTAGGTGTCATGTCTACCCCCCTGTTAGCCACCCTGCCAGCTTAGTGGAGTCTGCCACTAGCATAGTCAGTGTGGTCAGCTCAGCTATCCCCATTGAGACCATGTCTGTGCCTCGATCTAGATTGGGCAAAACTAAACATGGCGGTGCTTGCTTTAGCAATCTCACTGGAATAAAGACCTCCTCCATTCCTGCTATTATTGAAAGAGATTGTGATCTCTCACATCTCAAATAGGGCTACTTAATGTCAGATCCCTCACTTCAAAGGCAGTTATAGTCAATGAACAAATCACTAATCTTGATGTGATTGGCCTGACTGAAACATGGCTTAAGCCTGATGAATTTACTGTGTTAAATGAGGCCTCTCCTCCTGGTTACACTAGTGACCATATCTCCTGCCATCCCGCAAAGGCGGAGGTGTTGCTAACATTTACAATATAAAATTTCAATTGACAAAAAAAACAATTGACTGCGTTTTCCTCTTTTGAGCTTCTAGTCATGAAATCTACGCAGTCTACTCAATCACTTTTTATAGCTACTGTTTATAGGCCTCCTGGGCCGTATACAGCGTTCCTCACTGAGTACCCTGAATTCCTACAGGACCTTGTAGCCATGGCAGATAATATTGAAATTTTGGTGACTTTAATATTCACCATTTTATTATGTTTGCAATCGCAACAAATAATCTGCTCAGACCCCAACCAAGGATCAAAAGCCGTGCTATAAATTCTCGGGCAACCCAAAGATTCCTAGATGCCCTTCCAGACTTCCTCCACCTACCCAAGGACGTCAGAGTACGAAAATCGGTTAACCACCTAACCGGGGAACTAAATTTAACCTTGTGTAGTACCCTAGATGCAGTCGCACCCCTAAAACAAAAAACATTTGTCATAAGAAACTAGCTCCCTGGTATTCAGAAAATACCTGAGCCCTGAAGCAAGCTTCCAGAAAATTGGAACGGAAATGGTTCTACACCAAACTGGAAGTCTTCTGACTAGCATGGAAAGAATCGAAGAGCCCTCACTGCTGCTCGATCATCCTATTTTTCCAACCTAATTGAGGAGAATAAGAACAATCCAAAATGTATTTTTGATACTGTTGCAAAGCTAACTAAAAAGCAGCATTCCCCAAGAGAGCATGGCTTTCACTTCAGCAGTGATACATTCATGAACTTCTTTGAGGAAAAGATCATGATCATTAGAAAGCAAATTACGGACTCCTCTTTAAATCTGGGTATTCCTCCAAAGCTCAGTTGTCCTGAGTCTGCACAACACTGCCAGGACCTAGGATCAAGGGAGACACTCAAGTTTTTTAATCCTATATCTCTTGACACAGTGATGAAAATAGTCTTGGCCTCTGAACCTTCAAACTGCATACTGGACCTTATTCCAACTAAACTAGTGAAAGAGCTGCTTCCTGTGCTTGGCCCTTCTATGTTGAATATAATAAACAGCTCCCTATCCACCGGATGTGTACCACACTCACTAAAAGTGGCCGTAATAAAGCCTCTCTGGAAAAAGCCAAACCCAGAAGAAAAAAAAAATATCGGCCTATATCGAATCTCCCATTCGTCTCAAAATAAATGTTAAAAGCTGTTGTGCAGTAACTCACTACCTTCCTGAAGACAGACAATGTATACAAAACGCTTCAGTCTGGTTTTAGACCCCGTCATAGCACTGAGACTACACTTGTGAAGGTGGTAAATTACCTTTTAATGGCGTCAGACCAAGGCTCTACATCTGTCCTCATGCTCCTAGACCTTAGTGCTGTTTTTGATACCATCGATCACCACATTCATTTGGAGATATTGGAAACCCAAATTGGTCTACACGGACAAGTTCTGGCCTGGTTTAGATCTTATCTGTCGGAAAGATATCAGTTTGTATCTGTGGATGGTTTGTCTTCTGACAAATCAACTGTACATTTCGGTGTTCCTCAAGGCTTCGTTTTAGGATCACTAATGTTTTCACTATATATATTTTACCTCTTGGTGATGTCATTCGGAAACATAATGTTAACTTTCACTGCTATGAAGACGATACACAGCTGTACATTTCAATGAAACATGCTGAAGCCCCAAAATTGCCCTCACTGGAAGCCTGTGTTTCAGACATAAGGAAGTGGATGGCTGCAAAAGTTTTACTTTTAAACTCAGACAAAACAGAGATGCTAGTTCTAGGTCCCAAGAAACAAAGAGATCTGTTGGATCTGACAATTAATATTGATGGTTGTACAGTCATCTCAAATAAAACTGTGAAGGACCTCGGCGTTACTCTAGACCCTGATCTCTCTTTTGACGAACATATCAAGAATATACTTTTTTCTATCTTCGTAACATTGAAAAAATCTGAAATTTTCTGTCCAAAAATTGTGCAGAAAAATGTATCTATGCTTTTGTCACTTCTAGATTAGACTACTGCAATGCTCTACTTTCCGGTTACCTGGATAAAGCACTAAATAATCTTCAGTTAGTGCTAAACACGGATGCAAGAATCTTGTCTAGAACCAAAAGATTGTATCATATTACTCCAGTGCTAGTCTCTCTACACTGGCTTCCTGTTAAGGCTAGGAATAATGTCAAGGTTTTACTGCTAACCTAACTAAGCATTACATGGGCTTGCTCCTACCTATCTTTCCAATTTGGTCCTGCCGTACATACCTACACGTACGCTACGGTCACAAGATGCAGGCCTCCTTACTGTCCCTAGAATTTCTAAGCAAACGGCTGGAGGCAGGACTTTCTCCTATAGAATTACATTTTTATGAAATGGTCTGCCTATCCATGTGAGAGATGCAGACTCGGTCGCGACCTTTAAGTCTTTATTGAAGACTCATCTCTTCAGTAGGTCCTATGATTGAGTGTAGTCTGGCCCAGGGGTGTGCAGGTGAACGGAAAGGCACTGGAGCGATGAACCGCTGTCTCTAAATCTGAATGACCGGCTATGTTGCACCCTCTACAACCACTGTGATTATTATTATCTGACCCTGCTGGTCATCTACGAACGTTTGAACATCTTGGCCATGTTCTGTTATAATCTCCACCCGGCACAGCCAGAAGAAGACTGGCCATCCCTCAGAGCCTGGTTCCTCTCTAGGTTTCTTCCTAGGTTCTGATCTTTCTAGGGAGTTTTTCCTAGCCACCGTGCTTCTACATCGGCACTGCTTGCTGTTTGGGGTTTTTAGTCTAGGTTTCTGTACAGCATTTTGTGACATCGGCTGATGTAAAAAGGGCTTTATAAATAAATTTGATTGATTGGTGTGGGCAGCTACTGAACAGCTACTGAACAGCTACTGACGCTATCCTGGGCCAAACCCTTTGGTTAAGCAAGCTCCCTGCCTCTACAGTACCAGGCTGACCAAACAGAACATGACCCACAATTTTAATCGCATCTCTAGGGTATTATCTCTCCAATAGCCTCAGTCTCAGTCTGTGTGTGTGTGTGTTCCACTGCAGCAATATGTCAAAGGAAGCCCTCCTGTATAGGAGGCTGTGTGCTGAGGGTGCAGTGTGTGTGTGTGTGTGTGTGTGTGTGTGTGTGTGTGTGTGTGTGTGTGTGTAGTTGTAAATTTGCCAGTCTAGTCTTAGTCATTTTGACTAAAATATCATTTGAATAATGATTTAGTCATTTCCATTATCATTTAGTCATTATAGATATTGTCAAAATGACAAAAACTGTTTGCCATTTTAGTCAACTAAATGCCCTTTAATTTTAGTCACATCACATTTGTATTGTCTCATTTTACCTATAGTAAACATAAATCACTGACTCATCAATATTCGACAGACCCCTCAGCAACATTGGTGTCCAAAAGTATAACGTGAGTTAATGACTGTTTTGCCAGGTGATGTAGTCGAGCCACTGAACCTTGAGTCTGAAATCGAGTCCCAGGTCCTTACGTTGCGTCCCGTTGAACGACATGCCCCAGGTTGTTAGCTATAGCTAGCTAACGAGGTAACGTGACTGAACAATGTGTAGCCTAAACAAATGGTTAGCGGTCTGTTCCTGCATGTAGCCTTGTTTACGGCCTGCCAATGCACGATAGAACGGAGAAAAACATAGTGCCGGTATTATGGGTCATATTTTATGAATGGTATTATGGGTCATATTTTTTGAATGGTATTATGGGTCATATTTTATGAATGGTATTATGGGTCATGTTTTTTGAATGGTATTATGGGTCATATTTTTTGAATGGTATTATGGGTCATATTTTTTGAATGGTATTATGGGTCATATTTTTTGAATGGTATTATGGGTCATATTTTATGAATGGTATTATGGGTCATATGTTCTTAATGGTATTATGGGTCATATTTTTTGAATGGTATTATGGGTCATATTTTTTGAATGGTATTATGGGTCATATTTTCTTAATGGTATTATGGGTCATATTTTTTGAATGGTATTATGGGTCATATTTTTTGAATGGTATTATGGGTCATATTTTTTGAATGGTATTATGGGTCATATTTTCTTAATGGTATTATGGGTAATATTTTCTTAATGGTAAGGACTAGAATCAAGAACTGCACAGTGCATCTGTGCTGCTAATATTAATTGTGATTGTCGATGAAAATCTCTATCTCTCCAAACACTCTTGTCCAGTCCACTGGACAGCGATAATTTCGTCATGTCTCATTTTAGTGAAATGAAATGAAAAATAATTTATGTTAGTTATATTTTTTTCTGGGTCTATTTTGTCAATTACGGTCTCATCAACTACCACAAAAAAATGGCTGAGTCATGATTTTTGTTGACGAAATCAACACTGGTGTGTGTGTGTACGCGCGTGTCTGTGTGTTAATCACAGAGACATGCCCTCCTGATAATAATGATTTATTGTGCTAAAAAACAACGTATAGAGCCAGTCACAGATTAAGTCTAGTCTAGTCTTGGACTGAAACGCATGCTTCATGGGTGCACTAACTAACCTCCACCAAATGGGGCCCATATGACCCTGTGTACTAACCTCCACCAAATGGGGCCAATATGACCCTGTGTACTAACCTCCACCAAATGGGGCCAATATGACCCTGTGTACTAACCTCCACCAAGTGGGGCCAATATGACTCTGTGTACTAACCTCCACCAAATGGGGCCCATATGACCCTGTGTACTAACCTCCACCAAATGGGGCCAATATGACCCTGTGTACTAACCTCCACCAAATGGGGCCAATATGACCCTGTGTACTAACCTCCACCAAGTGGGGCCAATATGACCCTGTGTACTAACCTCCACCAAATGGGGCCCATATGACCCTGTGTACTAACCTCCACCAAATGGGGCCAATATGACCCTGTGTACTAACCTCCACCAAATGGGGCCCATATGACCCTGTGTACTAACCTCCACCAAATGGGGCCAATATGACCCTGTGTACTAACCTCCACCAAATGGGGCCAATATGACCCTGTGTACTAACCTCCACCAAATGGGGCCCATATGACCCTGCGTACTAACCTCCACCAAATGGGGCCCATATGACCCTGCGTATGGTTTTCACCCAATCCTCCATGTCATTCTGGGTGCTGGCCATAAGAAGGTATGTCTCATGATTCGCTGTCATCCGCTCCCTGTCTCCTCCTGCAAGGAAGGAAGAGCAGAATGAAGGAACAACAAAGCGTGAGTAAAACATGAAGACTTGACCGTGACCGAAGAGGTCAAAATGTCTCCATGGAAACCACATGGAACAGTGGAGGCTGCTGAGGGGAGGACGGCTCACAATAACGGCTGAAACAGAGCGAATGGAATGGCATCAAACACCTGGAAACCATGTGTTTTGTTTATTTTGACCATTCCACTAGACCATCCTCCCAAATTAAAGTGCCACCAACCTCCTTTGACATAGAATGCATAGTTTCTTTTTTTATCATTCGAAAACATTAAATGGTAGGGTACGATAATAACAGTTATCATCTGCTATAACATTACTAACATAATAAGAACACAATAAATTGTCAAAACCACAGTAAATTACTTATTCAATAATAACAGTGTCAGCCTAACAGATGCTTGTCGGAAGTGGGTCTGTGGAGTTACAATGGTCTGTAATTACAGTGTGACTTAGAGGGGGTCATTGACGCCCCAAGGGCTGACAAAATCAAGGTGCGGACAGACACAAACATCAAGGGCTTTCACAGTCTCAGAGTGTGTGTGTGTGTGTGTGTGTGTGTGTGTGTGTGTGTGTGTGTGTGTGTGTGTGTGTGTGTGTAACATCAAGGGCTCTCAGCCTCACACACCAGGAGTATGCCTTTCAGACAGACCAGATGTACAACCTTAGAGACATTTTACCTCTATGGCCTGATAATCACACCAACTGTCTATGGCCTGATAATCACACCAACACTGTCTATGGCCTGATAATCACACCAACTGTCTATGGCCTGATCACACCAACACTGTCTATGGCCTGATAATCACACCAACACTGTCTATGGCCTGATAATCACACCAACTGTCTATGGCCTGATAATCACACCAACACTGTCTATGGCCTGATAATCACACCAACTGTCTATGGCCTGATCACACCAACACTGTCTATGGCCTGATCACACCAACACTGTCTATGGCCTGATAATCACACCAACACTGTCTATGGCCTGATAATCACACCAACACTGTCCATGGCCTGATAATCACACCAAATGTCTATGGCCTGATAATCACACCAACACTGTCTAAGGCCTGATAATCACACCAACTGTCTATGGCCTGATAATCACACCAACACTGTCTATGGCCTGATAATCACACCAACACTGTCTATGGCCTGATAATCACACCAACACTGTCTATGGCCTGATAATCACACCAACTGTCTATGGCCTGATCACACCAACACTGTCTATGGCCTGATCACACCAACATAGTCTATGGCCTGATAATCACACCAACACTGTCTATGGCCTGATAATCACACCAACACTGTCTATGGCCTGATAATCACACCAACACTGTCTATGGCCTGATCACACAAACACTGTCTATGGCCTGATAATCACACCAACACTGTCTATGACCTGATCACACCAACACTGTCTATGGCCTAACTGTCTGTCCACACTAATAGCTTAAGATACTACCGTAATGTAGTGTATATAAGATACTACCGTAATGTAGTGTATATAAGATTTTACCGTAATGTAGTGTATATAAGATACTACCGTAATGTAGTGTATATAAGATACTACCGTAATGTAGTGTATATAAGATACTACCGTAATGTAGTGTATATAAGATACTACCGTAATGTAGTGTATATAAGATACTACCGTAATGTAGTGTATTTAAGATACTACCGTAATGTAGTCTATATAATATACTACCGTAATGTAGTGTATATAAGATACTACCGTAATGTAGTGTATTTAAGATACTACCGTAATGTAGTGTATATAAGATTTTACCGTAATGTAGTGTATATAAGATACTACCGTAATGTAGTGTATATAAGATTTTACCGTAATGTAGTGTATATAAGATACTACCGTAATGTAGTGTATTTAAGATACTACCGTAATGTAGTGTATTTAAGATACTACCGTAATGTAGTGTATTTAAGATACTACCGTAATGTAGTGTATATAAGATACTACCGTAATGTAGTGTATATAAGATACTACCGTAATGTAGTGTATATAAGATACTACCGTAATGTAGTGTATTTAAGATACTACCGTAATGTAGTGTATATAAGATTTTACCGTAATGTAGTGTATATAAGATACTACCGTAATGTAGTGTATATAAGATTTTACCGTAATGTAGTGTATATAAGATACAACCGTAATGTAGTGTATTTAAGATACTACCGTAATGTAGTGTATTTAAGATACTACCGTAATGTAGTGTATATAAGATACTACCGTAATGTAGTGAAAACAAGATACTACTGTAATGTAGTGTATTTAAGATAATACCGTAATGCAGTGTATACAAGATACTACCGTAATGTAGTGTATTTAAGATACTACCGTAATGTAGTGTATTTAAGATACTACCGTAATGTAGTGTATATAAGATACTACCGTAATGTAGTGTATACAAGATACTACCGTAATGAAGTGTATACAAGATAATACCGTAATGCAGTGTATACAAGATAATACCGTAATGCAGTGTATACAAGATAATACCGTAATGCAGTGTATACAAGATACTACTGTAATGTAGTGAAAACAAGATACTACCGTAATGTAGTGAAAATAAGATACTACCGTAATGTAGTTGTAAGGGTTTTCTGGTGAAAGAGAAGCGGACCAAAAAGCAGCATGGTGGTTATTCATGTGCTTTAATTTATAAAGAAACTACACATGAGATAACTAACAAAAACAACAAACGTGAGAAAACCTAAAACAGTCCTATCTGGTGCAAACACAGAGACAGGAACAATCACCCACAAACACACAGTGAAACCCAGGCTACCTAAGTATGATTCTCAATCAGAGACAACTAATGACACCTGCCTCTGATTGAGAACCATACTAGGCCGAAAACAAAGAAATGCCCAAAACCTAGAAAAACAAACATAGACTGCCCACCCAACTCACGCCCTGACCATACTAACTAAATACAAAACACAGGAAATAAAGGTCAGAACGTGACAGTAGTGTATACAAGATAATACCGTAATGCAGTGTATACAAGATAATACTGTAATGTAGTGAAAACAAGATACTACCGTAATGTAGTGAAAACAAGATACTACGGTAATGTAGTCTATATAATATACTACCGTAATGTAGTGTATAAGATACTACCGTAATGTAGTGTATTTAAGATACTACCGTAATGTAGTGTATATAAGATACTACCGTAATGTAGTGTATTTAAGATACTACCGTAATGTAGTGTATATAAAATACTATCGTAATGTAGTATATATAAGATAATTCCGTAATGTAGTCTATATAATATAATTCTGTAATGTAGTGTATAAGATAATTCCGTAATATAGTCTATATAATATACTACCGTAATGTTGTGTATATCAGATATTACTGTAATGTAGTGTATATAAGATAATACCGTAATGCAGTGTATACAAAATAATACTGTAATGTAGTGAAAACAAGATACTACCGTAATGTAGTGAAAACAAGATACTACCGTAATGTAGTGTATTTAAGATACTACCGTAATGTAGTGTATATAAGATACTACCGTAATGTAGTGTATACAAGATACTACCGTAATGTAGTGTATACAAGATAATACCGTAATGCAGTGTATACAAGATAATACCGTAATGCAGTGTATACAAGATACTACTGTAATGTAGTGAAAACAAGATACTACCGTAATGTAGTGAAAACAAGATACTACCGTAATGTAGTGTATACAAGATAATACTGTAATGTAGTGAAAACAAGATACTACCGTAATGTAGTGAAAACAAGATACTACCGTAATGTAGTGTATTTAAGATACTACCGTAATGTAGTGTATATAAGATACTACCGTAATGTAGTGTATACAAGATACTACCGTAATGTAGTGTATACAAGATAATACCGTAATGCAGTGTATACAAGATAATACCGTAATGCAGTGTATACAAGATACTACTGTAATGTAGTGAAAACAAGATACTACCGTAATGTAGTGAAAACAAGATACTACCGTAATGTAGTGTATACAAGATAATACTGTAATGTAGTGAAAACAAGATACTACCGTAATGTAGTGAAAACAAGATACTACCGTAATGTAGTGTATTTAAGATACTACCGTAATGTAGTGTATATAAGATACTACCGTAATGTAGTGTATACAAGATACTACCGTAATGTAGTGTATACAAGATAATACCGTAATGCAGTGTATACAAGATAATACCGTAATGCAGTGTATACAAGATACTACTGTAATGTAGTGAAAACAAGATACTACCGTAATGTAGTGAAAACACGATACTAACGTAATGTAGTGTATACAAGATAATACCGTAATGCAGTGTATACAAGATAATACTGTAATGTAGTGAAAACAAGATACTACCGTAATGTAGTGAAAACAAGATACTACCGTAATGTAGTCTATATAATATACTACAGTAATGTAGTGTATATAAGATACTACCGTAATGTAGTGTATTTAAGATACTACCGTAATGTAGTGTATATAAGATACTACCGTAATGTAGTGTATTTAAGATACTACCGTAATGTAGTGTATATAAAATACTATCGTAATGTAGTATATATAAGATAATTCCGTAATGTAGTCTATATAATATAATTCTGTAATGTAGTGTATATAAGATAATTCCGTAATATAGTCTATATAATATACTACCGTAATGTTGTGTATATCAGATATTACTGTAATGTAGTGTATATAAGATAATACCGTAATGCAGTGTATACAAGATAATACTGTAATGTAGTGAAAACAAGATACTACCGTAATGTAGTGTATACAAGATAATACTGTAATGTAGTGTATATAAGATACTACCGTAATGTAGTGAAAACAAGATACTACTGTAATGTAGTGTATACAAGATAATACTGTAATGTAGTGAAAACAAGATACTACCGTAATGTAGTGTATATAAGATACTACCGTAATGTAGTGAAAACAAGATACTACTGTAATGTAGTGTATACAAGATAATACTGTAATGTAGTGAAAACAAGATACTACCGTAATGTAGTGTATACAAGATACTACCGTAATGTAGTGTATACAAGATACTACCGTAATGTAGTGTATATGATAGCCACTCCCTTATTTTCCCCTCGGGCTGGCTGAGTATCCTGTATCAGGCTCTCTGTGGAAAACGGCTCTAAAACACTCACTTAGACATTTGATACATGTCGTTGGAGGGCTTGAAGGGGCTTGACTAAGCTTCCAGATGCAACGCTCTTATTACCGTGACAACAGTACCAGACCTGTGTACCAGCCAAACCCCTCGTGGAAATGTGTACTGTAAACCTGGGACCAGTCAAATGACATTCTTCAGATAGAGATCTTGTACGAATCTTGTTGAAGTCTGCTTGGAGATGTAGCCTAGTAGTTAACAGAGAAATGATTGGGCACAGACTAAATTATGAATGTGGCTGGTGCTGTCTGCACCTCTCCCCAGAGACCTCTTCCATTCTCTCCATTGATTTTCATCCAGTAGGAGATATCGCTGTGTCAGCGATTAACAATGTATTTATAGAACTGCAGCATGAATACCAACCCGTGTTAAGTCAGGATCATGACACTGTAAACTAACCTGTGTGTTTAGTCAGGATCATGACACTGTAAACTAACCCATGTGTTTAGTCAGGCTGTAAACTAACCCATGTGTTTAGTCAGGATGTAAACTAACCCATGTGTTTAGTCAGGATCATGACACTGTAAACTAACCTGTGTGTTTAGTCAGGATCATGACACTGTAAAACTAAATTTTTCTCATGATGTCAAGCAAAGCAGCACTGAGTTTGAAGGTAGGCTTTGAAATACATCCACACGTACACCTCCAATTGACTCAAATTATGTCAATTAGCCTATCAGAAGCTTCTAAAGCCACGAAATCATTTTCTGGAATTTTCCAAGCTGTTTAAAGGCACAGTCAACTTAGTGTATTTAAACGTCTGGCCCACTGGAATTGTGATACAGTGAATTATAAGTGAAATAATCTGTCTGTACACAATTGTTGGAAAAATGACTTGTGTCATGCACAAAGTAGATGTCCTAACCGACTGGCCAAAACTATAGTTTGTTGACAAGGAATTTGTGGAGTGGTTGAAAAAACTGTTTAATGACTCCACCCTAAGTGTATGTAACCTTCCGACTTCAACTTTATATACACTGAGTGTACAAAACATTAAGAACACCTGTTCTTTCCATTACATAGACTGACCAGGTGAATCCAGGTGAAAGCTCTGATCCCTTATTGATGTAACAATTGAGAAATTATTTGTATGTGTGCCATTCAAAGAGGTGAAAGGGCAAGACAAAAGATGTAAGTGCCTTTGAACGGGGTATGTTAGTAGATGCCTGGCGCACCGGTTTGTGTCAAGAACTGCAACGCTGCTGGGTTTTTCACACTCAACAGTTTCCCGTGTGTATCAAGAATGGTCCACCACCCAAAGGACATCCAACCAACTTGACACAACTGTAGGAAGCATTGTTGTCAACATGGGCCAACATTAGAGGTCGACCGATTAATCGGAATGGCCGATTAATTGGGGCCGATTTCAAGTTTTCATAACAATCAGAAATCAGTATTTTTGGGCACCGATTTGTCGATTATTATTATTATTATTATTTTTACACCTTTATTTAATCTTTATTTAACTTGGCAAGTCAGTTAAGAACACATTCTTATTTTCAATGACGGCCTAGAAACGGTGGGTTAACTGCCTCGTTCAGGGGCAGAGCGACAGATTTTCACCTTGTCAGCTCGGCGGATAAAATCTTGCAACCGTACAGTTAACTAGTCCAACGCAATAACGACCTGCCTCTCTCTCGTTGCACTCCACAAGGAGACTGTTACGCAAATGCAGTAAGCCAAGGTAAGTTGCTAGCTAGCATTACATTTATCTTGTAAAAAACAATCAATCATAATCACTAGTTAACTACACATGGTTGATGATATTACTAGATATTATCTAGCGTGTCCTGCGTTGCATATAATCTGACTGAGCAAACAAGCATACAAGTATCTGACTGAGCGGTGGTAGGCAGAAGCAGGCGCGTAAACATTCATTCAAACAGCACTTTCGTGCGTTTTGCCAGCAGCTCTTCGTTGTGCGTCAAGCATTGCACTGTTTATGACTTCAAGCCTATCAACTCCCGAGATGAGGCTGGTGTAACCGAAGTGAAATGGCTGGCTAGTTAGCGCGCGCTAATAGCGTTTCAAAATTCACTCGCTCTGAGCCTTGGGGTGGTTGTTTCCCTTGCTCTGCATGGGTAACGCTGCTTCGATGTGGTGGCTGTTGTCGTTGTGTTGCTGGTTCGAGCCCAGGGAGGAGCGAGGAGAGGGATGGAAGCTATACTGTTACACTGGCAATACTAAAGTGACGATAAGAACATCCAATAGTCAACGGTTAATTAAATACAAATGGTATAGAGGGAAATAGTCCTATAATTCCTATAATAACTACAACCTAAAACATCTTACCTGGGAATATTGAAGACTCATGTTAAAAGGAACCACCAGCTTTCATATGTTCTCATGTTTTGAGCAAGGAACTTAAACGTTAGCTTTCTTACAAAGCACATATTGCACTTTTACTTTCTTCTCCAACACTTTGTTTTTGCATTATTTAAACCAAATTGAACATGTTTCATTATTTATTTGAGGCTAAATTGATTTTATTGATGTATTATATTAAGTTAAAATAAGTGTTCATTCAGTATTGTTGTAATTGTCATTATTACAAAAAAAAATTTTTTTTAATCGTCCGATTAATCGGTATCTGCTTTTTTGGTCCTCCAATAATCGGTATCGGCGTTGAAAAATCATAAATGGTCGACCTCTAGCCAACATCCTCGTGGAATGCTTTTGACACCTTATAGAGTCCATGCCCTGACGAATTGAGGCAGTTCTGAGGGCAATATTGGGCATTAAGGTGTTCTTTTTAAAATGTTTGAACTTTTTACCCCCTTTTCTCCCATATAGGTAGTTACAGTCTTTTCCCATCCCTGCAACTCCCGTACGGGCTACAGAGAGGCGAAGGTTGAGAGCCATGCATCCTCCAAAACACGACCCTGCCAAGATGCACTGCTTCTTGACACACTGCTCGCTTAACCCGGAAGCCAGGGGCACAAATGTTTCGGAGGAAACACTATTCAAATGGCGAATGAAGTCAGCGTGCATGTACCCGGCCCACCACAAGGAGTCACTAGAGCGCGAGGGGACAAGGTCATCCAGGCCGGCCAAACCCTCCTCTAACCCAATTGTGCGCCGCCTCATGGGTCTTCCGGTTGCAGCCGGCTGCGACACAGCCTGGGATGGAACCCGGCTCTGTAGTGATGCCTCAAGCACTGCGGTGCAATGCCTTAGACCACTGAGCCACTCGGGAGGCCAGGAAGGTGTTCTTAATGTTTTGGCTTGCTGTGACAGTCAAGACATATTACTAGTGAACGAGACTACATTAACAAATTCAATGGAATGTAAATGGAATAAAAATTAATTTTCAGTCATCGTGGACAACCTGTCTTGAAAAACCAGACAAACAATAAATAAAGCAGTCAATTAACAACCATAAAGCTCACAGCATCAAGGCTCTCCCAACCCACTCTAGTTTCCCTTTACCTGGCTCTCCCTCCCTCTACCTGGCTCTCCCTCCCTCCCTTTACCTGGCTCTCCCTCCCTCCCTTTACCTGGCTCTCCCTCCCTTTACCTGGCTCTCCCTCCCTCCCTTTACCTGGCTCTCCCTCCCTCCCTCCCTCCCTTTACCTGGCTCTCCCTCCCTCCCTTCATCTGGCTCTCCCTCCCTTTACCTGGCTCTCCCTCCCTCCCTCCCTTCACCTGGCTCTCCCTCCCTTTACCTGGCTCTCCCTCCCTCCCTTTACCTGGCTCTCCCTCCCTTTACCTGGCTCTCCCTCCCTCCCTTTACCTGGCTCACCCTCCCTCCCTTTACCTGGCTCTCCCTTACATTTACATTTAAGTCATTTAGCAGACGCTCTTATCCAGAGCGACTTACAAATTGGTGCATTCACCTTATGACATCCAGTGGAACAGTAGTGCATCTAAATCTTTTAAGGGGGGTGAGAGGGATTACTTTATCCTATCCTAGGTATTCCTTAAAGAGGTGGGGTTTCAGGTGTCTCCGGAAGGTGGTGATTGACTCCGCTGTCCTGGCGTCGTGAGGGAGTTTGTTCCACCATTGGGGGGCCAGAGCAGCGAACAGTTTTGACTGGGCTGAGCGGGAACTGTACTTCCTCAGTGGTAGGGAGGCGAGCAGGCCAGAGGTGGATGAACGCAGTGCCCTTGTTTGGGTGTAGGGCCTGATCAGAGCCTGGAGGTACTGAGGTGCCGTTCCCCTCACAGCTCCGTAGGCAAGCACCATGGTCTCCCTCCCTTTACCTGGCTCTCCCTCCCTCCCTTTACCTGGCTCTCCCTCCCTCCCTTTACCTGGCTCTCCCTTCCTCCCTTTACCTGGCTCTCCCTCCCTTTACCTGGCTCTCCCTCCCTCCCTTTACCTGGCTCTCCCTCCCTCCCTTTACCTGGCTCTCCCTTCCTCCCTTTACCTGGCTCTCCCTCCCTTTACCTGGCTCTCCCTCCCTCCCTTTACCTGGCTCTCCCTTCCTCCCTTTACCTGGCTCTCCCTTCCTTTACCTGGTTATCCCTCCCTTTACCTGGCTCTCCCTCCCTCCCTTTACCTGGCTCTCCCTTCCTCCCTTTACATGGCTCTCCCTTCCTTTACCTGGTTATCCCTCCCTTTACCTGGCTCTCCCTCCCTCCCTTTACCTGGCTCTCCCTTCCTCCCTTTACCTGGCTCTCCCTCCCTTTACCTGGCTCTCCCTCCCTCCCTTTACCTGGCTCTCCCTCCCTCCCTTTACCTGGCTCTCCCTTCCTCCCTTTACCTGGCTCTCCCTTCCTCCCTTTACCTGGCTCTCCCTCCCTCCCTTTACCTGGCTCTCCCTTCCTCCCTTTACCTGGCTCTCCCTTCCTTTACCTGGTTATCCCTCCCTTTACCTGGCTCTCCCTCCCTCCCTTTACCTGGCTCTCCCTCCCTCCCTTTACCTGGCTCTCCCTTCCTCCCTTTACCTGGCTCTCCCTTCCTTTACCTGGTTATCCCTCCCTTTACCTGGCTCTCCCTCCCTCCCTTTACCTGGCTCTCCCTCCCTCCCTTTACCTGGCTCTCCCTTCCTCCCTTTACCTGGCTCTCCCTTCCTTTACCTGGTTATCCCTCCCTTTACCTCTACCTGGCTCAGCAGGTATCCTCACATGTTTTTCACTGGCTCTGATTGTGAAATACGTATCCTGATGGATGATTAATGGACTATAGATCCAGGAACAACAAAATAATGATGATCCAGGACCATGTCCAAATTAGTGAAATCAGGACATCCTGTGCCCTTGATGGCAGTGTGACCAGATTCACAAAACACTTCTCACGCAAAAACTTGAGAAGTAAAACAAAACAAAAATAATATGAAGATGATTAGAATGTTTTAAGAATATTATTAATTATAGAATTTTTATTTTATTTATAAATGTTATTTTATCTCAATTTTGTATTCTTTTTTTGTTTGTTATTTATTTATTTTTTTTAATTTTTACCCCCTTTTTCTCCCCAATTTCATGGTATCCAATTGTTGTAGTAGCTACTATCTTGTCTCACCGCTACAACTCCCATACGGGCTCGGGAGAGACGAAGGTTGAAAGTCATGCGTCCTCCGATACACAACCCAACCAAGCCGCACTGCTTCTTAACACAGTGCGCATCCAACCCGGAAGCCAGCCGCACCAATGTGTCGGAGGAAACTCCGTGCACCCGGCCACCTTGGCTAGCGCACACTGCGCCCAGCCCGCCTCAGGAGTCGCTGGTGCGCGATGAGACAA
>NC_088417.1:95941855-96094355 GCF_034236695.1 Oncorhynchus nerka | reverse complement strand
CTAAACACAGTACAGTTAGTCTGGGTACCGGCTGCTAAACACAGTACAGTTAGTCTGGATACCGGCTGCTAAACACAGTACAGTTAGTCTGGATACCGGCTGCTAAACACAGTACAGTTAGTCTGGGTACCGGCTGCTAAACACAGTACAGTTAGTCTGGATACCTGCTGCTAAACACAGTACAGTTAGTCTGGATACCGGCTGCTAAACACAGTACAGTTAGTCTGGGTACCGGCTGCTAAACACAGTACAGTTAGTCTGGATACCGGCTGCTAAACACAGTACAGTTAGTCTGGATACCTGCTGCTAAACACAGTACAGTTGGTCTGGATACCTGCTGCTAAACACAGTACAGTTAGTCTGGATACCGGCTGTTAAACACAGTACAGTTAGTCTGGGTACCGGCTGCTAAACACAGTACAGTTAGTCTGGATACCGGCTGTTAAACACAGTACAGTTAGTCTGGGTACCGGCTGCTAAACACAGTACAGTTAGTCTGGGTACCGGCTGCTAAACACAGTACAGTTAGTCTGGGTACCGGTGGCTAAACACAGTACAGTTAATCTGGATACCGGCTGCTAAACACAGTACAGTTAGTCTGGATACCTGCTGCTAAACACAGTACAGTTAGTCTGGATACCTGCTGCTAAACACAGTACAGTTAGTCTGGATACCGGCTATAAATACAGTACAGTTAGTCTGGATACCGGCTGCTAAACACAGTACAGTTAGTCTGGATACCGGCTGCTAAACACAGTACAGTTAATCTGGAAACCGGCTGCTAAACACAGTACAGTTAGTCTGGATACCTGCTGCTAAACACAGTACAGTTAGTCTGGATACCTGCTGCTAAACACAGTACAGTTAGTCTGGATACCTGCTGCTAAACACAGTACAGTTAGTCTGGGTACCGGCTGCTAAACACAGTACAGTTAGTCTGGATACCGGCTGCTAAACACAGTACAGTTAGTCTGGAAACCGGCTGCTAAACACAGTACAGTTAGTCTGGGTACCGGCTGCTAAACACAGTACAGTTAGTCTGGAAACCGGCTGCTAAACACAGTACAGTTAATCTGGAAACCGGCTGCTAAATAGCCTCCATGTCTTGATGTCTAAAAAAAACTGTAGCAATAATAATGTTGAATCTTTCTCAATTCAGTTGTTGTAACAAAGACTCCAGAATAAAAATGAAAAGGCGCCCCATGGTCATTAGTCTGTCCTCTAACGCCCTAATCTGGTGCAGAGAGAGAGTCAATAATAGTGACATCGTGTTTACTGTGGCAGCTGAAGAGACAAGAAGCAGCTCCGAAGCAATGTGAATGAAAAACAAACTGGTTTGAATATGCAAAGCCACGGTCCACAGATGCAGTACTATTAGTACCGCCTGCGTTCCCAATGGCACCCTATTCCGTCCACTGTGAACTACCTTTGATCAGAGACCTATAGACCCTGCTATAAAGTGGTGCACTATATAGGGAATAGGGTGCCATTTGTTACACATACATTGTACTGAAGAGTTGAGTTGAAGCAGGACCATGGCCTTGTCTTGACTGGGACATAGCTTGATGGCTGTTTGTTGTTGTCTACAGAGGGAGAGGGGGAGCAGTTCTCTGCATTTCTGCATTTCAAAGATGATGGTACAAAAAATATATATATATATTATCTTTTACCAGATCTAATGTGTTATATTCTCCTACATTCCTTTCAGATTTCCACAAGCTTCAAAGGGTTTCCTTTCAAATGGTATCAAGAATATGCATATCCTTGCTTCAGGAGCTGAGCTACAGGCAGTTAGATTTTGGTATGTCATTTTAGGCAAAAATTGAAAAAAAGACAAAACCTTACAAGAGTGTGTCCCTGAATATCCATAGGGGGAGCAGCGGAGGGGTGAGAAGTGAATGAAACAATAATACAAATCTCAATCTATATACATACTACACATATTTACAACTGTAAGTGTAATAAATGTCCATGGGGGTGGAGGAAGGATAAATGGGGTGAGGGGAAGAATGTCCATAGTGGGAGCAGTAGGAGGGGGGAGTAACCGGGTGGTATCCGGCTAGTGACAGTGACTAAAGTTCAGGGCAGGGTACTAGGCGTAGGCTGGCCAGTGGTGACTATTTGACAGTCTAATGACCTTGAGATAGAAACTGTTTTTCAGTCTCTCGGTCACAGCTTTGATGCACCTGTATTGACCTCGCCTTCAGGATGGTAGCGGGGAGAACAGGCTATGGCTCAGGTGGCTGAGGTCCTTAATGATCTTCTTGGCCATCCTGAGACACCTGGTGTTGTATGTGTCCTGGAGGGCATGCAGTGTGCGCCAATTGGTGCGTTCGTCTGAGCTTATCACCCTCTGTAGAGCCTTGCGGTCAGAGGCGGTGGAGTTGCCGAACCAGGCAGTGGTGCAGTATGCTCTCGATGGTGCTCCTGTATAATACTGTGGGGGGCCCTCGGCGACAGGCCAAATTTATTTCGGCCTCCTGAGGTTGAAGAGTCACTGTCGTGCATTCTTCACTACTGTGTCCATGTGGTTTGACCATTTCAGCTCCTTGAGGATGTGTACGACGAAGGAATTTGCCGTTTTTGACCATCTCCACGGCGGCCCGTTGATGAGGATGAGGGGGGTTGCCCAACCTGGTTCCTACCGAAGTCCACAATGAGCTCCTTTGTTTTGTTGAGGGAAAAGTTGGTTACCTGGCACCACGCTGTCAAAGTGCCGACCTGCTTTCTCTAGACTGAGGACGCCCTGAGGGGACTGAGGACGCCCATCAGGAAGTCCAGGACCCAGTTGCATAGGGAGGAGTTCAGTCCCAGGGCTGTGAGCTTTGTGGTGAGCTTAGAAGGCAATATGGTATTGAAGGCCGAGCTGTAGTCAGTGAACAGCATCCTCCCATATAGATTCCTTTTGTCCAGGTAGGTGCAATGGCGAATGCGTCTTCCGTGGATCTGTCGGGGCGGTAGACAAATTGGAGAGGGTGGATTGTGTCGTGGGGGGGGGGGGGGTGATATGGTGATGATGACAGAAGAGAGTGCTTCTGGTTGGTAGTCATTCAGTTCAGTTACTTTCCCTTTCTTGGGCACAAGGATGATAATTGACATCTTGAAGCAGGTGGGTATAGCAGCCAGCTGGGGACGATTAGGGATGCCATCAGGGCCAGCAGCATGAGCTAGAGTGAGGTTAAAAATGTCAGAGAACACAACAGCTAGCTGGACGCGGCTAGGGATTCCGTCTGGTCCGGAAGCCCTGCAAGGTGTAACACCCTTGAATGACTTGCATATGTCCTCCTTGGAGACTGTAAGCATGGCGCCCTCGTTGTCCTCATTGGTTTCCCATCATCTATGCATTTTCTATGAAACCGGTGAGTCGTCCATTCATTTGATGTTATTCCCAGAGGAGCCCCTGAACATATTCCAGTCCACGTGATAAAAACGTCTTGGAGCATGGAATCAGATTGGTCAGAATCTTTGAGAGCATTTCTGGCGTCGGCCTGGGGCGGGATATACACAGCCGTGGCGATAATCCATGAGAACTCTCTCGGAAGGTAATAAGGGCGACATTTGATGACCACGTGTTAACATATGAGAGAGCAGAAACTCTTAACTTCCTGTATGTTTCCCCCTGTCGTACCATGTGCTGTTGGTCATAAAGCAGAACCCACCACCTTTGCTCTCGCCAGAGAGAGCCCGTTCCTATCCACTAGATGAACTGTAAACCCTGCTGGTTGTATATAATCCCTTTGGATGTCAGAGGAAAGCCAAGTCTCAGAAAACAAAAAGTTGCAAAATCATATTTCCCTCTGGAACGAGATCCTCACTCTTGAGTTCCTCAAGTTTATTGACTAATTATTGAACATTGGCAAATAGTATGCTGAGGTAACGGAGGACGGGTTGCCAGGCATTTCCATCTCACGAAGACCCCTCCACGTCTGCCTCTCCTTTGGCGTCTTCCTTTCCTTCTCTCCGGTAGGACTCCCAGGCTACCCGGCGTCTCACTGAAGAGGCTAGACCATTGCACCTCCGTCTCCGGGAATTTGGATAGGTCGAGTGGACATTGAGTACCCAGCGGTTCATGTTCCAATAGTTCTACCCAGTTGTATGAAGTAATGTTTCAAAATTAACTGGGTACGAAAATTAAGAAAAACACTAGAAAAAACACTAGAAAAAACACTAGAAAAAGTAGAAACCTGCTAAATTTTGTATGAGCTCGATCGCAAAGCTACCATGTTTGTCGCCGCCATCTTGGACAGAGCCCTCGATTAGATCAATTCAATCAGTGATTGATATAGAGGAGGACCATTGTCTCCTGACCCATCAAATCAAGGTAAATGTCAATCAATGACCACTGTAAAGGGCCAGACGATGTGCTTGACTGGAACACACACATCCTGGCAGAAAGCAATCAAACCTGAGATGTGAGAGATGCCAAGCTGCACCCAGCTTGTGTGTATGATTTTCGGTACAAATTAAGTGAAATGTCAAGAAGACAACTGTGCAGCTTCCTTCCATTCCTTCACTAAAACACACATCCCTGAACACAGAGAGAGAGAGAGAGAGAGAGAGAGAGAGAGAGAGAGAGAGAGAGAGAAAATGTGTGTGAGAGAGAGAGAGAGAGAGAGAGGCAGAAAGAGAGAGATAAATGCTAAGCAGCACCCACGGTGAGATATTCAGGATATTCTATACAACTCTTGCTCTCCAGCTGCTAATGGCTGGCGTCTTTGTCTCCAGGGAGACCGTCGTGGCGTCGTCCCATGAAGAGTCCTGTCGTGCTGAGGTATGCCCAGAGAGGACTACAGTCCCTTGCCCTTGCCACCGGTTACCTGTAGCGACAGCTGTGACCACTCTGAATTGACCACGCTTCAGGCTCCAGACAAAGGAGGAGTCAGTGAGACCCTCATCACCTCCACATAAAACCTATTCAGCACTGTCTCATAGTACCTCCAGAAAATATCTCTCTGTCCCTGATTTTGTGCAGGTACACTGCCTCATAGTACCTCGAGAAAATATCTCTCTGTCCCTGATTTTGTGCAGGTACACTGCCTCATAGTACCTCGAGAAAATATCTCTCTGTCCCTGATTTTGTGCAGGTACACTGTCTCAGTGTGACCATTGACAAAATATATGGTATTGTGTCAAATATTGTCTCTCTCTCTCTCTCTCTCTCTGGTTTAGAAGCAACAAGAACTTTGTATAATAAGATATTCAGCGTTGAATTGAGACTTGAGTAAGTTATCCAAGCTATCAAGTCTGTGCCGTTGCCATTCACCTGATAACATTTCATCTAGAATCATTAGTGACTGATAGGTATACTGACATGGGAGTTCCAGTTACCACTGCATTGTGACACAGTAAGAACATCCAACTACAAACTCCACCTCTGCAGCGACAGCAACACGAACCTGTCAGTCAGTCAGAGTAGGTCTCTGGCCGTCATTCACAGGCCAACACCTCCAGGCCTGCTCCATCTGGCCACGATGACAGGGATATGAAAGGGGCAGTACACGGACACCATAGAAATAGAATGACAGAATTATATATTAAAGAATGATATATTTCAAATAATTATATTCATGCGAGACACTAAAGGAACAGGAACTGATACTCAAGGCAATCAAATGCCAGCCAGAGAGCATCTCTAGAACGTGTGGATCACTCTGGATAAGAGCATCTGCCCCATAATGCTTTGCTCGCTTGTGTGTATGTGTCGTGTTGGTCAGACTGGCTGGCCCTCAATAGGACCCTCAGCCTTAGCAGTAGTTCCATGAGCTGCTATGTGTTCCGGTCAGTGTACTTAATTAGTGATCTAGTATCTAACGCTAACGGCACCCTCACAGGTGGTCGACGACAAAGGTCTGCTCTGTACTGTAATTGGCACTGCGTTAACTGCAAATACCTGGGGGTCCTGAGACGTGCACAGGTCCTATTCTTGGTCCCACGTTTACTTAAGACTTCAGTAACAAACCAATAATTCTTATGTGAAACATTTGACATTGTTTTGATGCATTATCAATGTGAAAAGTAGCAGAGAGATTCCCCAAAGGACAAAAAAATGTTGTGGGAAAAACAGGCTACTTCTAAAATGAGCCCATCGTTTTCTCTGGCTCTGATCCTAGAGCCAAGTAGACATAGGAAGCAGCAGCTGCTGGGCGGTAAACAGACAATTCAGACACATAGCAGCTCAGCATTGTTTGGTCTGAATGACTAAAACATGCCACACTTCCTCCTGTTAGGTCCTAGGGACATAGCTACAGTTATTTTATGAAATAAAAATCAAATCAAATCACACACACCAGATGTATCAATAAAGTGTGTGTGTGTGTGTGTGTGTGTGTGTGTGTGTGTGTGTGTGTGTGTGTGTGTGTGTGTGTAACTCTTTCATTGGGCAAAGCAGAGCCCTGTGTATGACATGCAGGGACAAGTTGAGATTCAATATAATGTCTAATGATAGTCTGGGAACGTCTCAGTTCACCCACATAAATACCTGTCCTGTTCACAGAGCTGCACAGGAAGTCACACAGAGCTGCACAGGAAGTCACACAGAGCTGCACAGGAAGTCACACAGAGCTGCACAGGAAGTCACACAGAGCTGCACAGGAAGTCACATAGAGCTGCACAGGAAGTCACATAGAGTTGCACAGGAAGTCACACAGAGCTGCACAGGAAGTCACACAGAGCTGCACAGGAAGTCACACAGAGCTGCACAGGAAGTCACACAGAGCTGCACAGGAAGTCACCCCGAGGTCACAGGATAGGTAACTTTGGTAACATAGTGAGACAGATATTGCAACGGATGTATAAATGTGATGCATCTGCTTGGCATTTCCACTCACTACCAAATATGGTAGTGAAAGGAAGCCCACTGGCTGGCAATGGGAGAAGATGGAGCGAGATGGATTTTGGCCAACATTCTTCACATTTTCTCATCAATTAAACATTTGATCTCAGTACAGTGTTCTGTTCCCAAAACTAGAATCTGTTATGAACGGAGTTGACTAAGTTTTGTAGACTTGACCCTTTGCAAAAATGTTGCCCGGCATCTCAACCCCTCCACGTCTGCTTCTCCATTGGCGTCTTCCTTTCTTTCTCTCCGGTAGGATTCCCAGGCTACCCGGTACCTCACCGAAGAGGCTAGACCAACATCCTCTTCTTTACTCCAAAATGCTCCAACATCCTCTTCTATAAACAGCCTCTTTAAATAATTTAACAGAGCTTTGTTTGGCCATTTGACTTGTTTTTGTGAATCTTAGCTAGTGAATCTTAGCTAGCTAGATAACAGTGAGTAGCTTAGACAGCGTAGATTAGCCTGTTATTGAGCGCCAGAGATGTAGACCTACTCTGACTGACTGTCAGGTCCATGTTGCTGTCGCTGCATTGATGGAGTTTCTTAGAGTAATGTTCTTACTGTGTCACAATGCAGTGGTAACTGGAACTCCCATGTCAGGGCTCCCGAGTGGCTTAGCGGTCTAAAGGCACTGCGTCTCAGTGCTAGAGGCGTCACTACAGACCCTGGTTCGATCCCGGGCTGTATCACAACCGGCCATGACTGGCGCACAATTGGCCCAGTGTCGTCCGGGTTAGGGTTTGACTGGGGTAGGCCATCATTGTAAGTAAGAATTTGTTCATAACTGACTTGCCTAGTTAAATAAAGGTTACGATTTTTTTAAATTAAAAGACATTCTACACAAAATGCCATACCTAAGATGATATTACCTAACATACAGTGGCAAGCGAAAGTATTCACCCCTTGGCCTTCTTCTCATTTTGTTGTCTTACAACCTGGAATTAAAATGGATATTGGGGGGGCAGTTGATTTACACAACATGAATACCACTGAAGATGCAAAATATTTTATCTTGTGAAACAAACAAGAAAAACATGCGTGCATACCCATTCACCCCCACAAAGTCAATACTTTGTAGAGCCACCTTTTGCAGCAATTACAGCTGCAAGCCTCTTGGAGTATGTCTCTATAAGCTTGGCACATCCAGCCACTGAGATTTTTTGCCCATTCTTCAAGGCAAAACTGCACCAGCTCCTTCAAGTTGGATGGGTTCCGCTGATGTACAGCAATCTTTACATCTTTAAGTCATACCACAGATTCTCAATTGGATTGAGGTCTGGGCTTTGACTAGGCCATTCCAAGACATTTAAATTCTTCCCCTTAAACCACTCGAGTGTTGCTTTAGCAGTATGCTTAGGGTCATTGTCCTGCTGGAAGGTGAACCTCCGTCCCAATCTCAAATCTCTGGAAGACTAAAGCAGGTTTCCCTCAAGAATTTCCCTGTATTTAGCTCTATCCATCATTCCTTCAATTCTGACCAGTTTCCCAGTCCCTGCCGATGAAAAACATCCCCACAGCATGATGCTGCCACCACCATGCTTCACTGTAGGGATGTTGGGTTTGCGCCAGACATAGTGTTTTCCTTGATGGCCAAAAAGCTAAATTTTAGTCTCATCTGACCAGAGTACCTTCTTCCATATGTTTGGGAAACACCAAACATGTTTGCTTATGTTTTTCTGGCCACTCTTCCGTAAAGCGCAGCTCTGTGGAGTGTATAGCTTTAAAGTGGTCCTATGGACAGATACTCTAATCTCCACTGTGAGGCTTGGCGGCTCCTTCAGGGTTATCTTTGGTCTCTTTGTTGCCTCTCTGATTAATGCCTTCCTTGCCTGGTCTGTGAGTTTTGGTAGGCAGCTCTCTCTTGGCAGGTTTGTTGTGGTGCCATATTCTTTAAATATTTTAATAATAGATTTAAAAGGTGCTCCGTGGGATGCTCAGAGTTTCTGATATTTGTTTTATAGCCCGACCCTGATCTGTACTTCTCCACAACTTTGTCCCTGACCTGTTTGGAGCTCCTTGGTCTTCATAGTACCGCTTGCTTGGTGGTGCCCCTTGCTTAGTGGTGTTGCAGACTCTGGGGCCTTTCAGAACAGATGTACAGTATATATACTGAGATCATGTGACAGATCATGTGACACTTAGATTGCACACAGGTGGACTTCATTTAACTAATTATGTGACTTCTGAAGGTAATTGGTTGCACCAGATCGTATTTAGGGGCTTCATAGCATTTTTTTTCTTCATTTCGCTTCACCAATTTGGACTATACTGTGTCCATTACATGAAATCCAAATAAAAATCTATACAGATTACAGGTTGTATTGCAACAAAATAGGAAAAATACCAAGGGGGGTGAATACTTTTGCAAGGCACTGTACATAGGTCTATCTACAAAGTCAACTATATTCAAGACTGAACATTGCAGAGACTCTCAAGTACAAAACACACTCACATTCTACTATATGAGTCTGTGTGGCAAGCACAAAAATCCCAAATGAAAATGTTTAGCCACTGACTGGCCTTAGCAAGCCAAACAAACACACATAAGTGGTGTTGTTACCTGAGTGAGGAGAAGATGGTAAATCTGATCCATACTGATGAAGCACCTGTTGGACCACCTCCATGCCTCCACGTGTCACTCACTGATTTATCCCAGAGAAGAGGCCTTTAAGCTGGACAACACGTCCTGGTTGACTGGGTGCTCCTGGAGACTATAACCCTCTCACCCTGGATCTCAGCTAGTTCTGGCCTGGCCCCTCTGCTACGGTCAGTGAGCACAGCTGAGAGAGGCAGGGGGGGTGGGGATTGGAATGGGGGGTGGGAGTTAAGGGGGTGGCTACACCCTCTCCTCTCCAGCATGCAGTCCTCAGAGAACAATAGGGTACTAGATCACAACCACTCTTTACAGAGTCTTTACAAGCCACCCTTTAAATGGGTTTGACCTGCCCAGGGGCTGTTAGGCAGGCTCCCATGAACAAACAGAGAATCCCATTATTTACAGTAATGATACGTTATTTACATTACAACACACAATGACAACGGTACGGAATGACCAAGGCTAGGATGTCTAGCTATCCACCAGAGGGAATGAACAAAGCAGAAATAGGCCCACACCTATGGATTTCTACAAGTACAGTAAGTCATATGAGTCAAATACTCTCTTTCCAGGAAGTCATTGATTTCCTAGCTGAGTATTTAATGAACTAACCAGATGGATGCGACTCAAGCTATGACCCATACATACACAGGACGGAGGAAATGGGGTGAAGAGAAAATAGGGAAGGTGAGAGAAAGAGCTACTGGACTAATTAAGAGAACAGAGAGAGGAAGAGGGAGGTAGAGAGAGAGAGAGAGAGAGAGAGAGAGAGAGAGAGAGAGTAGATGCCTGTGTGTCCGCTGACTGAGGTAAAACATTGTGTCTGTGAATGTTTAGAACATTGTTCTGACGTTCCTTCTCCTCCACAGTCCCTGTGACAGCTAGGTTCCTTCTCCTCCACGGTCCCTGTGACAGCTAGGTTCCTTCTCCTCCACGGTCCCTGTGACAGCTAGGTTCCTTCTCCTCCACGGTCCCTGTGACAGCTAGGTTCCTTCTCCTCCACGGTCCCTGTGACAGCTAGGTTCCTTCTCCTCCACGGTCCCTGTGACAGCTAGGTTCCTTCTCCTCCACGGTCCCTGTGACAGCTAGGTTCCTTCTCCTCCACGGTCCCTGTGACAGCTAGGCTACTGGTGACAGCTATAGGATTCCCACACATTGACTCTCTCTCAACCATAAGAACATCCATCCAGGTAAACACGGCTGTGTTTGTCTTCCAGTATTCACTCAGTTTAGTTTACACACCGTGCTTCAACATGTACATTTTACAGCACTTCAAATAGACTCAGATCCCTCAACTGGTAACATCTTTCAGCCATGTTTGGATTAAACATCTCAGAAGAATGTGTGATTTATGAATGAAAAGTCCTGAAAAGAGAAAAGCAAATTGGAAATGAAAGTATTGTCTAAGCTGGTAATTACTCAACAAGTAGCTAGATCGTACAGATAGACCTGTAGCTAAATATCCTTAAATTCTTATAAGTTCATCTCTGATATAGATCTCCCACTAATTCCTGTAATTCAAGATTCAATTAAAGGTTTACAACACATTTTTTTAAATGTTATTTAACCTCTATTTAAGTAGGCAAGTCAGTTAAGAACAAATTCTTCTTTACAATGACGGCCTACCCCCCGGCCAAACCCTCCTCTAACCCGGACGACGCTGGGCCGCCCTATGGGACTCCCGATCATGGCCGGTTTTGACACAGCCTGGGAACGAACTAGGGTCTGTAGTGACGTCTCTAGCACTGCAATGCAATGCCTTGGACTGCTGTGCCACCCGGGAGGCCATTACCTTGTGTTGACTTAACATCATTAAGCAAAACATTGAAGAGATAACTTTCTATTCCACTCATCCCATTCAAGATGATTTAACTTTCACAGAGAGACCATGCAATCTCAGTTAAATTCCCCTGTCCAGATAACACTATCACGATCCATCCCATAAGTCAACACCGTGGGCTAGTTTTGGAGTGGAGTGCATTAAAGTGGGGTTGGGCCCAGTCTCCCATGGAAGAGTACCATAAATAGCTGACATGACCTCTTCTAGATAGCTGATAATATATGACGCTTGTATCTCATATCAGATTATCTTTCTTTAGGCTGTCATTATATCTCGGGATATCCAGTGTCCCAGAACCTCCCACCGACGTTTACTGTTAACCTGTAGCTCAGGTCCGACCGCCCTGGTGTCCGTGTCCGTGTGTGTGTGTGTGTGTGTGTGTGTGTGTGTGAGTGAGTGAGTGAGTGAGTGAGTGTGTGTGTGTGTGTGTGTGTGTGTGTGTGTGTGTGTGAGTGTGTGAGTGTGAGTGTGTGAGTGTGTGTGTGTGTGTGTGTGTGTGTGTGTGTGTGTGTGTGTGTGTGTGTGTGTGTGTGTGTGTGTGTATGTGTGTGTGTGTGAGTGTGAGTGTGTGTTTGTGTGTGTGTGTGTGGTCCATGTCAACACACACTATCTGTCAGCATAGAGATACTATAATCACTGTCTCCCATTTAGTCTGTCTCTACCTGAGTCCCCTCCAGCTATTGAACCATAGGTCTGATCCCTGCAAATAGGAGGTGTGTGTGTGTGTGTGTGTGTGTGTGTGTGTGTGTGTGTGTGTGTGTGTGTGTGTGTGTGTGTGTGTGTGTGTGTGTGTGTGTGTGTGTGTGTGTGTGTGTGTGTGTGTGAAGCAGAATTAACAGCTAAGGTCAGGTCAGAGAGGGCATGGGTTTGTTTGGCTCTACTGTCCCTCCCGGGCCTCCATAGGAAGAGAGAGAGAGAGAGGAATAGTTATACTCAACAAGAGAACAACGACAAGATCCACAGCACATTCTTAGGTGCTGACAGAATAACATGACACCACTTCAGGCTGTTACAATGTGTCTCTGCATCAGGGAGAGTAGGGTCTATCTGTGAGACTCATCTATGTTTCCCAAATGACACCCTATGTGAGTCCTATGGGCCCTGGTCAAAAGTAGTGCACTACATAGGGAACATTTGGGATACACACAACGTGTTTCTGTAACAGGGAGAGTCTGTATGGTGTCTGTGTGACAGACTAGATGGTGTATGGTTACATGGTGAATGGGTTCAGGAAGGAAGTGAAGTCAGTTTACCACAATTCAATAAATAATAATAAAAAAATAAAAAATAAAAGTTGTAAAAAAAGTTTACCACACTGTTTTCGCTCATCTACACTAATTAATAAGCCTGTTACGACATATCTCTGCAACAGGGAGAGTATGGCCTATAGACTGTGTAGGGTGTATGGTTACATGGGTGAATGGGTTCAGGACCAGCCTGTGTAAGCAAGCGTTCATTAGGGTCATGATCGTGTTGTTCAGCACGGTAACTTAGTAACAAGAAAACTTCACCATACTCCTACTTTTGGCTCTGCAAGATTCATTCATTAATTCGAGTTTGAAACGTATCCATCTCGAACATGTAACACTCCTAATTAAGGTTCTTCTTAGTTTCAATAACAGCTTTACGGTATACATCAACCCAAACTGGACTCAGGGGTAGACGTAAAATAGTAACCTTAAATCTGGGACACTCCAATTAGTATGATATGTAGTGTTTCGTATGGTATGTATTGATTTGTGGATGTCCTTTGGGCCAGTAATCGAAAGGTTGCTGGATCGAATCCCTGAGCTGACAAGGTAAAAATGTGTTTTCCTGCCCCTGAGTAAGGCGGTTAAGCCACTGTTCCCCGGGCGCCGAAGACGTGGGATGTCGATTAAGGAAGCCCCCCCCCCACCTCTCTGATTCAGAGGGGTTGGGTTAAATGTGGAAGACACATTTCAGTTGAAGGCATTCAGTTGTACAACTGACTAGGTATTCCCCTTTTCCTTTCCATTATCCATTTCATATGATATGTTACGAATTACAATTCGTACAATGGGTAACAAACGGCAAATCGTACAATATGCTACGAATTACAATTTGTTGTGGCTAACGTTAGCTAGGTGTCTAACACTAACGTTAGCTAGGTGGCTAATGTTAGCTCTATGGGTTAAAGTTAGGCTCTATAATTCAGGGTTAAGGTTAGGGTTAAAGGGGAATGGAAACACTTTAGGAAGTAAAGCTAAGCAATAATATATATGTTCATTTAACAGAAATCTTGAACAACGTTTATTAGAATTATGGGTAGCGCCATCTTGAATTGCCATAGTAACGACTGATGCCAATTCGTCATTGGCAGGTTTGAGCAAATGGTGTTTTTTGGCGTGGGGACTGATTCTTGCCTCCACTGGACCAGAAAGGTTTCTCACAACATTGACACTGCTCTCGCTGTCATTGAGATCATGTGAACAACATTAAGGTAAGCAACTGTATACAATTATCTTTTTATGTTGGTAATTATAACATTTACATTTTAGACAATTTTTTTCCGATTGATAAGATTAGGCTGTGAAATCAACTCATGATAAACAGTACCGGCACCCAAAATGAGAACCAGCACCTATTTTAGTCCAAGTCAAGCACCGTAGCTAGCTATATAACTCCATAGCTAGATATCTTACTAGGTACCTGTTTATCTTTAATATGTGATATGCTATGGAAAGAGCAGGTGTTCGTAATGTTTCGTATGCACAGTGTATATACCAGGTGATATTGATTTCACTTACTAAATCCACTTCAATCATTGTAGATGAAGGGAAGGATTGAGACAATTGAGACATGGACTGTGTATGTCTGCCATTCAGATGGTGAATGGGGAAGACAAAACATTTAAGTTTCTTTGAACGGGGTTTGGTAGTAAGTGCCAGCAACACTGGTTTGAGTGTGTCAAGAACTGCAAAGCTGCTGGGTGTTTCAGTCTCAACAGTTTCCCGTGTGTATCAAGAATGGTCCACCACCCAAAGGACATCCAGACAACATTGTCTGTCAATTTTCTGTCTGTAAATAAAGGTTCAATTATAAATAAATAAAATAAAAATAACTGTGGGAAGCATTGGAGTCAACATCCCTGAGGAACATCTCATTGTGACTCATTGCAGACATATGCACTAGTACAGGGACTCCGAAGTCCTCACCCAGTAGCTCAGTAGCTCAGAAGTTGTAAAAGACAATTATTGTCATTATATATCTTGTTCTTATCATATTTTTTCAATTCTAGTTCAATTTTGATGACAATATCTCTGAGATGAATATCGTATATAATGTTTTTGGTTATGATAGGGATGTAACTTCAGGTCTAATGAGACAAGGTATTCCCAAAATGTATTATTTTAACAAAGTTATTGTTTTATTCATATTATATTACTTGTGCATGTCTTTCCTTATCAAATGTAAGACTACATTCAATTTGTAATATGTTTTAGCGCAAAAAAATTGTTTAATATACTATCTGGATAAGTGTCTGATCACCCAACATCCATAGATTTCCAGAACAATACCACTTCACTGAAACGGCTGTGACTCATTCACAGTAAAAGGAATTACTATTTTGTTTCCAGATTATCAACCCTTACAAAAGAAGGAAGACTCAATATGCGCTAAGCGTTTCTCTACCTTCATTAGGAAGTTGTGTAAAATGTGTATCATGTTTTCATGTATGGTTTGACACCAGCAGATGATGCTCATTAATGCACGTAGGAGGTCACGGTCTCAGTAAATTCAGGAATTCCAAAACGCTCCTGCCAGTGATGCAACAATGGCAATATGGTGATTTACAGGTACAGCTATCTGGTGCTCTAAAGCCTAGTGTTCCCATTCCCTTTAATGTTAGGGTTAAGGTTAGGGTTAGGGTTAAAGTTATGGTTCGGTTTGGAGTTAAAGAGTGAAGGGTACAGTTAGGGTTAGGGGAAGGGTTGGCTAACATGCTAAGTAGCTGCAAAGTAGCTAAAAAAGAAGTAAGTCATTACAAAGTTGCAAATTAGCTAAAATGTTAATGTTGTCTGTGATGAAATTCAAACACGTAACCTTTGGGTTGCTAGAATTTCATGTTCTCTGCCTACCCATCCCACCCTGACCTTACTTTCATTTTTAACATAAATAACCATCTGTGTTATGTAAACATACCAAATGTAACATATCATACCAAAATTCAGTGTCCCGATTTTACATTTACTATGTTACGTCTAGTCTATGAGACCAGGCTGATGAACAAGGTCTTCAGTTCAAAGTTGATAAGGTGTTGTTTGCGATACCATGCTGAGAAGAGTCTGTCAGTCAGACTGTCTGTCTGTCTGTCTACCTGCAGATATGAGGTCAACATAGTCTTCTTACAGCCGTCAACTGTTCAGATCACATCAAGCTGTCTGTCACTAAGACTCTTAATCACATCAAGCTGTCAGTCCCTAGACTCTTAATCACATCAAGCTGTCTGTCACTAAGACTCTTAATCACATCATGATGTCTGTCCCTAGACTCTTAATTAATCACATCAAACTGTCTGTCCCTAGACTCTTAATCACATCAAGCTGTCTGTCCCTAGACTCTTAATCACATCAAGCTGTCTGTCCCTAGACTCTTATTCACATCAAAGCTGTCTGTCCCAAGACTCTTAATCACATCAAGCTGTCTGTCTGTCCCTAGACTCTTAATCACATCAAGCTGTCTGTCCCTAGACTCTTAATTAATCACATCAAGCTGTCTGTCCCTAGACTCTTAATTAATCACATCAAGCTGTCTGTCCCAAGACTCTTAATTAATCACATCAAGCTGTCTGTCCCTAGACTCTTAATCACATCAAGCTGTCTGTGCCTAGACTCTTAATCACATCAAGCTGTCTGTCCCTAGACTCTTATTCACATCAAGCTGTCTGTCCCAAGACTCTTAATTAATCACACCAAGCTGTCTGTCCCTAGACTCTTATTCACATCAAGCTGTCTGTCCCTAGACTCTTAATTAATCACATCAAGCTGTCTGTCCCTAGACTCTTAATCACATCAAACTGTCTGTCCCAAGACTCTTAATTAATCACATCAAGCTGTCTGTCCCTAGACTCTTAATCACATCAAGCTGTCTGTGCCTAGACTCTTAATCACATCAAGCTGTCTGTCCCTAGACTCTTAATCACATCAAGCTGTCTGTCCCTAGACTCTTAATTAATCACATCAAGCTGTCTGTCCCTAGACTCTTAATCACATCAAGCTGTCTGTCACTAGACTCTTAATCACATCAAGCTGTCTGTCCCTAGACTCTTAATTAATCACATCAAGCTGTCTGTCCCTAGACTCTTAATCACATCAAGCTGTCTGTCCCTAGACTCTTAATTAATCACATCAAGCTGTCTGTCCCTAGACTCTTAATCACATCAAGCTGTCTGTCCCTAGACTCTTAATTAATCACATCAAGCTGTCTGTACCTAGACTCTTAATTAATCACATCAAGCTGTCTGTCCCTAGACTCGTAATCACATCAACCTGTCTGTCCCTAGACTCTTAATTAATCACATCAAGCTGTCTGTACCTAGACTCTTAATTAAGCACATCAAGCTGTCTGTCCCTAGACTCTTAATCACATCAAGCTGTCTGTCCCTAGACTCTTAATTAATCACATCAAGCTGTCTGTCTGTCCCTAGACTCTTAATCACATCAAGCTGTCTGTCCCTAGACTCTTAATCACATCAAGCTGTCTGTCCCTAGACTCTTAATTAATCACATCAAGCAGTCTGTCTGTCCCTAGACTCTTAATCACATCAAGCTGTCTGTCCCTAGACTCTTAATTAATCACATCAAGCTGTCTGTCCCTAGACTCTTAATCACATCAAGCTGTCTGTGCCTAGACTCTTAATCACATCAAGCTGTCTGTCCCTAGACTCTTAATCACATCAAGCTGTCTGTCCCTAGACTCTTAATTAATCACATCAAGCTGTCTGTCCCTAGACTCTTAATCACATCAAGCTGTCTGTCCCTAGACTCTTAATTAATCACATCAAGCAGTCTGTCCCTAGACTCTTAATCACATCAAGCTGTCTGTCCCTAGACTCTTAATTAATCACATCAAGCTGTCTGTACCTAGACTCTTAATTAATCACATCAAGCTGTCTGTCCCTAGACTCTTAATTAATCTCATCAAGCTGTCTGTCCCTAGACTCTTAATTAATCACATCAAGCTGTCTGTCCCTAGACTCTTAATCACATCAAGCTGTCTGTCACTAGACTCTTAATCACATCAAGCTGTCTGTCCCTAGACTCTTAATTAATCACATCAAGCTGTCTGTCCCTAGACTCTTAATTAATCACATCAAGCTGTCTGTCCCTAGACTCTTAATCACATCAAGCTGTCTGTCCCTAGACTCTTAATTAATCACATCAAGCTGTCTGTCCCTAGACTCTTAATCACATCAAGCTGTCTGTCCCTAGACTCTTAATTAATCACATAAAGCTGTCTGTACCTAGACTCTTAATTAATCACATCAAGCTGTCTGTCCCTAGACTCTTAATCACATCAAGCTGTCTGTCCCTAGACTCTTAATTAATCACATCAAGCTGTCTGTCTGTCCCTAGACTCTTAATCACATCAAGCTGTCTGTCCCTAGACTCTTAATTAATCACATCAAGCTGTCTGTCCCTAGACTCTTAATTAATCACATCAAGCTGTCTGTCCCTAGACTCTTAATTGATCACATCAAGCTGTCTGTCCCTAGACTCTCAATTAGTCACATCAAGCTGTCTGTCCCTAGACTCTTAATTAATCACATCAAGCTGTTTCCCTAGACTCCACATCAGACTCTTAATCACATCAAGATGTCTGTCTGTCCCTAGACTCTTAATCACATCAAGCTGTCTGTCCCTAGACTCTTAATTAATCACATCAAGCTGTCTGTCCCTAGACTCTTAATCACATCAAGCTGTCTGTCCCTAGACTCTTATTCACATCAAGCTGTCTGTCCCTAGACTCTTTAATTAATCACATCAAGCTGTCTGTCCCTAGACTCTTAATCACATCAAGCTGTCTGTCCCTAGACTCTTTAATTAATCACATCAAGCTGTCTGTCCCTAGACTCTTAATTAATCACATCAAGCTGTCTGTCCCTAGACTCTTAATTAATCACATCAAGCTGTCTGTCCCTAGACTCTTAATTAATCACATCAAGCTGTCTGTCCCTAGACTCTTAATTAATCACATCAAGCTGTCAGTCCCCAGACTCTTAATTAATCACATCAAGCCGTCTGTCCCTAGACTCTTAATTAATCACATCAAGCTGTCTGTCCCTAGACTCTTAATTAATCACATCAAGCTGTCTGTCCCTAGACTCTTAATTAATCACATCAAGCTGTCTGTCCCTAGACTCTTAATTAATCACATCAAGCTGTCTATCCCTAGACTCTTAATTAATCACATCAAGCTGTCTGTCCCTAGACTCTTAATTAATCACATCAAGCTGTCTGTCCCTAGACTCTTAATTAATCACATCAAGCTGTCTGTCCCTAGACTCTTAATTAATCACATCAAGCTGTCAGTCCCTAGACTCTTAATTAATCACATCAAGCTGTCTGTCCCTAGACTCTTAATTTATCACATCAAGCTGTCTGTCCCTAGACTCTTAATTAATCACATCAAGTTGTCTGTCCCTAGACTCTTAATTAATCACATCAAGCTGTCTGTCCCTAGACTCTTAATTAATCTCATCAAGCTGTCTGTCCCTAGACTCTTAATTAATCACATCAAGCTGTCTGTCCCTAGACTCTTAATCACATCAAGCTGTCTGTCACTAGACTCTTAATCACATCAAGCTGTCTGTCCCTAGACTCTTAATTAATCACATCAAGCTGTCTGTCCCTAGACTCTTAATTAATCACATCAAGCTGTCTGTCCCTAGACTCTTAATCACATCAAGCTGTCTGTCCCTAGACTCTTAATTAATCACATCAAGCTGTCTGTCCCTAGACTCTTAATCACATCAAGCTGTCTGTCCCTAGACTCTTAATTAATCACATTAGCTGTCTGTACCTAGACTCTTAATTAATCACATCAAGCTGTCTGTCCCTAGACTCTTAATCACATCAAGCTGTCTGTCCCTAGACTCTTAATTAATCACATAAAGCTGTCTGTCTGTCCCTAGACTCTTAATTAATCACATCAAGCTGTCTGTCTGTCCCTAGACTCTTAATCACATCAAGCTGTCTGTCCCTAGACTCTTAATTAATCACATCAAGCTGTCTGTCCCTAGACTCTTAATTGATCACATCAAGCTGTCTGTCCCTAGACTCTCAATTAGTCACATCAAGCTGTCTGTCCCTAGACTCTTAATTAATCACATCAAGCTGTTTGTCCCTAGACTCTTAATCACATCAAGATGTCTGTCTGTCCCTAGACTCTTAATCACATCAAGCTGTCTGTCCCTAGACTCTTAATTAATCACATCAAGCTGTCTGTCCCTAGACTCTTAATCACATCAAGCTGTCTGTCCCTAGACTCTTATTCACATCAAGCTGTCTGTCCCTAGACTCTTTAATTAATCACATCAAGCTGTCTGTCCCTAGACTCTTAATCACATCAAGCTGTCTGTCCCTAGACTCTTTAATTAATCACATCAAGCTGTCTGTCCCTAGACTCTTAATTAATCACATCAAGCTGTCTGTCCCTAGACTCTTAATTAATCACATCAAGCTGTCTGTCCCTAGACTCTTAATCACATCAAGCTGTCTGTCCCTAGACTCTTAATTAATCACATCAAGCTGTCTGTCCCTAGACTCTTAATTAATCACATCAAGCTGTCAGTCCCCAGACTCTTAATTAATCACATCAAGCCGTCTGTCCCTAGACTCTTAATTAATCACATCAAGCTGTCTGTCCCTAGACTCTTAATTAATCACATCAAGCTGTCTGTCCCTAGACTCTTAATTAATCACATCAATCTGTCTGTCCCTAGACTCTTAATTAATCACATCAAGCTGTCTATCCCTAGACTCTTAATTAATCACATCAAGCTGTCTGTCCCTAGACTCTTAATTAATCACATCAAGCTGTCTGTCCCTAGACTCTTAATTAATCACATCAAGCTGTCTGTCCCTAGACTCTTAATTAATCACATCAAGCTGTCAGTCCCTAGACTCTTAATTAATCACATCAAGCTGTCTGTCCCTAGACTCTTAATTAATCACATCAAGCTGTCTGTCCCTAGACTCTTAATTAATCACATCAAGCTGTCTGTCCCTAGACTCTTAATTAATCACATCAAGCTGTCTGTCCCTAGACTCTTAATTAATCACATCAAGCTGTCTGTCCCTAGACTCTTAATTAATCACATCAAGCTGTCTGTCCCTAGACTCTTAATTAATCACATCAAGCTGTCTGTCCCTAGACTCTTAATTAATCACATCAAGCTGTCTGTCCCTAGACTCTTAATTAATCACATCAAGCTGTCTGTCCCTAGACTCTTAATTAATCACATCAAGCTGTCAGTCCCTAGACTCTTAATTAATCACATCAAGCTGTCTGTCCATAGACTCTTAATTAATCACATCAAGCTGTCTGTCCCTAGACTCTTAATTAATCACATCAAGCTGTCTGTCCCTAGACTCTTAATTAATCACATCAAGCTGTCTGTTCCTAGACTCTTAATTAATCACATCAAGCTGTCTGTCCCTAGACTCTTAATGAATCACATCAAGCTGTCTGTCCCTAGACTCTTAATTAATCACATCAAGCTGTCAGTCCCTAGACTCTTAATTAATCACATCAAGCTGTCTGTCCCTAGACTCTTAATTAATCACATCAAGCTGTCTGTCCCTAGACTCTTAATTAATCACATCAAGCTGTCTGTCCCTAGACTCTTAATTAATCACATCAAGCTGTCTGTCCCTAGACTCTTAATTAATCACATCAAGCTGTCTGTCCCTAGACTCTTAATTAATCACATCAAGCTGTCTGTCCCTAGACTCTTAATTAATCACATCAAGCTGTCTGTCCATAGACTCTTGAGACATACAATACCGTCATACTGCAGTAGTCTTTCCTCCGCTGTTTGTAGCATTGAGATTAATTACCAAGTATAGTTAGAATACAGTTCTGTGTTCACAATTGTTTCAGTGCACTTTGACCTTTGAGAAACGTAGCTGTCCTTCTTGGAGCAGTGTACTCTACCAAGTGTCCATTTCCTTAAAGTTCCCTCTAATGTAAAACTACTCTTGTTATCAACCTAGTGAACCTACTCCCAATCACGGCCGGTTGTGACACAGCCTGGATTCGTCCATGGCTGTCTTAGTAGTTTGTCTACCTGTGATATAAAAAGCCTTTCAGTATTTAGTAGCTATAAATCTACATTATGTCAAGGCCATGGCCGGAGTTGTCACGCCCTGATCTGTTTCACCTGTTCCTGTGATTTTCTCCACTCCCTCCAGGTGTCGCTTATCTTCCCCGTGTATTTATCCCTGTGTTTCCTATCTCTCTGTACCAGTGTATTTATCCCTGTGTTTCCTGTCTCTCTGTCCCAGTGTATTTATCCCTGTGTTTCCTGTCTCTCTGTACCAGTGTATTTATCCCTGTGTTTCCTGTCTCTCTGTACCAGTGTATGTATCCTTGTGTTTCCTGTCTCTCTGTCCCAGTGTATTTATCCCTGTGTTTCCTGTCTCTCTGTACCAGTGTATTTATCCCTGTGTTTCCTGTCTCTCTGTGCCAGTTCGTCTTGTATGTTTAGTCAAGTCAACCAGCGTGTTTTTCCCGTACTCCTTTTGCTATTCTCCTTTTTCTAGTCCTCCCGGTTTTGACCCTTGCCTGTTTCTGGACTCTATACCCACCTGCCTGACCATTCTGCCTGCCTTGACCAAGAACCTGTCTGCCACTCTGTACCTGCCTGCCTTGTCCACGAGCCTGTCTGCCACTCTGTACCTCCTGGACTCTGATCTGGTTTTGACCTTTTTGCCTGTCCATGACCATTCTCTTGCCTGTCCCTTTGGATTAATAAACATTGTAAGACTCCAACCACCTGCCTCCTGTGTCTTCATCTGGGCCCTGCCTTGTGCCTTGATAAGAGCAGCCTTAGTAGTCTGTTGACCCGTACAGACTGACCTCACACACGGTATAACGTTGCGTGTGTCCAAGTGAAAACAGCTGGCCGTGGTGGCAAAACCTCAACACTCGTAACACTTTAATTACTCTAAAATCCCTTTTCAGAAGCTGGTGAAGCCGTCACAAGCCTTTCTAGTCTCCTACTCAGGACTAGGAAGTCTTTCAGGTCACTCACACTATAAAGGAATATGGCATTTCAACAAAACTTTTCACCCTCACCTGTTGCTTTAATGTCCTATGCTCAGTTGACACACTGATTGTTCACAGAGCTTAGTTTGTAATGCTTGTGGTCAGTACTGTATTAAGGCAAGATTACAAATTGAAGAGGCATATTGAAGGTGCAGTGTGGTGTTACAAATGACTGTAGGGAGGCCCCATTGCAATATGAGCAGTGTAATCTCAGGCAGCATCATTTAAGCAGTGACGCTTCCATTTCCTAAACATGTAATTGATCCTTTTACATAATGATGTATTTAAAGCAGCCTGACCTGGCTAAACACACTGTCTTATTTTAGGTTCTCCCAAAGTAAAAAGAACAGATGAACTTGGCACTTTACATTTTTTATTTATATAACTGGGCAAGTCAGTTAAAGAACACATTGTTATTCACAGTGACGGCCTACACCGACCAAACCCGGACGACGCTGGGCCAATTGTGCGCTGACATATGGGACTCCCAATCACGGGCCGGTTGTGATACAGCCTGTATTCGAACCAGGGTGTCTGTAGTGACGCCTCGAGCACTGAGATGCAGTGCCTTGGAACTCTGCACCACTCGGGAGCCACCCGAAAGCCCCTCACTTTGTCAGCACTCTGAGGAGAAAGTCCCTGTAATTACTGTGACCCATACACACTCGGCACCAACTGGTTGAATCAAGGTGGTTTCCGCGTAAATACAAAAAAAAAGTATAATATATATATATATCAATGTGGAAAACTGATTGGAAAATGTCATCAACGTAAATGTTTGTGATTTTCATGCTGAATCAAGTGTACATCTAAACCAGACGTTGAATTGACATCTCTGCCAGCGGGTAGTCTCTCTGACAACTGTATCGTCACTCTCTGAGGGTGTAGAGCCATGAGCTGTGATGACAGAACACTGTAGTAACACTGTAGCACGTATCACTGTAAATCTAAACCAGACGTTGAATTGACATCTCTGCCCAGCGGGTAGTCTCTCTGACAACTGTATCGTCACTCTCTGAGGGTGTAGAGCCATGAGCTGTGATGACAGAACACTGTAGTAACACTGTAGCACGTATCACTGTAAATCTAAACCAGACGTTGAATTGACATCTCTGCCCAGCGGGTAGTCTCTCTGACAACTGTATCGAGCCACTCTCACGAGGGTGAATTGACAGCCATGTCTCTCTGACAACTGTATCGTCACTCTCTGAGGGTGTAGCACTGTAGCACGTATCACTGTAGCTGTGATGACAGAACACTGTAGTAACACTGTAGCACGTATCACTGTAAATCTAAACCAGACGTTGAATTGACATCTCTGCCCAGCGGGTAGTCTCTCTGACAACTGTATCGTCACTCTCTGAGGGTGTAGAGCCATGAGCTGTGATGACAGAACACTGTAGTAACACTGTAGCACGTATGAAATCTGTAATTGACATCTCTGCCAGCGGGTAGTCTCTCTGACAACTGTATCGTCTCTCTGAGGGTGTAGAGCCATACTGTATGACCACTAGTAACACTGTATTCTAAATGAAATTGCCAGATGGTCAATTCCTGAGGGTGTAGAGCCTTATGAATTTGGCTCCTCTCCCCAAGACATTTAACATTCTATGTGATTCAGGGTGTAGAGCCATGAGCTGTGATGACAGAACACTGTAGTAACACTGAGCACGTCACTGTAAATCTCAAACCAATTATACTGTACATACACATTCTATGCCAGATGGTCAGGCAATTATTTGGGGTGTTGATCAGAATGGGGTCACAAGTTACATATTATAGTACAAATTACAGTACAGATGACAGTATAGATGACAGTATAGATGACAGTACAGATGACAGTACAGATGACAGTATAGATGACAGTACAGATGACAGTACAGATGACAGTACAGATTACAGTACAGATGACAGTACAGATTACAGTACAGATGACAGTACAGATTACAGTATAGATGACAGTACAGATGACAGTACACATTACAGTATAGATGACAGTACAGATTACAGTACAGATGACAGTACAGATTACAGTATAGATGACAGTAGAGATTACAATACAGATGACAATACAGATGACAGTACAGATGACAGTACAGATGACAGTATAGATGACAGTACAGATTACAGTATAGATGACAGTACAGATGACAGTACAGATTACAATACAGATGACAATATAGATGACAGTAGAGATTACAATACAGATGACAGTACAGATGACAGTACAGATGACAGTACAGATTACAGTATAGATGACAGTACATATGACAGTACAGATTACAGTATAGATGACAGTAGAGATTACAATACAGATGACAATACAGATGACAGTACAGATTACAATACAGATGACAATACAGGTTACAGATAGTGTTGCTGCGTACTGAACCTGTTGTAGATCAAAGGATAGGACAGAGTGGTGATGAGACATGTCAGATGATATCAACCATGTTAACGGATTATCGATTGTTTAAAGTTCCAAGTTGGGGTGGCAGGGTAGCCTAGTGGTTAGAGTGTAGAGGCAGCAGGGTAGCCTAGTGGGTAGAGTGTAGAGGTGGCAGGGTAGCCTAGTGGTTAGAGTGTAGAGGCAGCAGGGTAGCCTAGTGGGTAGAGTGTAGAGGTGGCAGGGTAGCCTAGTGGTTAGAGTGTAGAGGTAGCAGGTAGCCTAGTGGTTAGAGTGTAGAGGTGGCAGGGTAGCCTAGTGGTTAGAGTGTAGAGGCAGCAGGGTAGCCTAGTGGGTAGAGTGTAGAGGCGGCAGGGTAGCCTAGTGGTTAGAGTGTAGAGGCGGCAGGTAGCCTAGTGGTTAGAGTGTAGAGGCGGCAGGGTAGCCTAGTGGTTAGAGTGTAGAGGTGGCAGGGTAGCCTAGTGGTTAGAGTGTAGAGGTGGCAGGGTAGCCTAGTGGTTAGAGTGTAGAGGCGGCAGGTAGCCTAGTGGTTAGAGTGTAGAGGCGGCAGGGTAGCAGGTAGCCTAGTGGTTAGAGTGTAGAGGCGGCAGGGTAGCCTAGTGGTTAGAGTGTAGAGGCGGCAGGGTAGCCTAGTGGTTAGAGTGTAGAGGCGGCAGGGTAGCCTAGTGGTTAGAGTGTAGAGGCGGCAGGTAGCCTAGTGGTTAGAGTGTAGAGGCGGCAGGTAGCCTAGTGGTTAGAGTGTAGAGGCGGCAGGGTAGCCTAGTGGTTAGAGTGTAGAGGCGGCAGGTAGCCTAGTGGTTAGATTGTAGAGGCAGCAGGGTAGCCTAGTGGTTAGAGTGTAGAGGCAGCAGGGTAGCCTAGTGGTTAGAGTGTAGAGGCGGCAGGGTAGCCTAGTGGTTAGAGTGTAGAGGCGGCAGGTAGCCTAGTGGTTAGAGTGTAGAGGCGGCAGGGTAGCCTAGTGGTTAGAGTGTAGAGGCGGCAGGGTAGCCTAGTGGTTAGAGTGTAGAGGCGGCAGGGTAGCCTAGTGGTTAGAGTGTAGAGGCGGCAGGGTAGCCTAGTGGTTAGAGTGTAGAGGCGGCAGGTAGCCTAGTGGTTAGAGTGTAGAGGCGGCAGGGTAGCCTAGTGGTTAGAGTGTAGAGGCGGCAGGGTAGCCTAGTGGTTAGAGTGTAGAGGCGGCAGGGTAGCCTAGTGGTTAGAGTGTAGAGGCGGCAGGGTAGCCTAGTGGTTAGAGTGTAGAGGCGGCAGGGTAGCCTAGTGGTTAGAGTGTAGAGGCGGCAGGGTAGCCTAGTGGTTAGAGTGTAGAGGCGGCAGGGTAGCCTAGTGGTTAGAGTGTAGAGGCAGCCGGGTAGCCTAGTGGTTAGAGTGTAGAGGCGGCAGGTAGCCTAGTGGTTAGAGTGTAGAGGCAGCAGGTAGCCTAGTGGTTAGAGTGTAGAGGCGGCAGGGTAGCCTAGTGGTTAGAGTGTAGAGGCGGCAGGGTAGCCTAGTGGTTAGAGTGTAGAGGCGGCAGGTAGCCTAGTGGTTAGAGTGTAGAGGCAGCAGGGTAGCCTAGTGGTTAGAGTGTAGAGGCGGCAGGTAGCCTAGTGGTTAGAGTGTAGAGGCAGCAGGTAGCCTAGTGGTTAGAGTGTAGAGGCAGCAGGTAGCCTAGTGGTTAGAGTGTAGAGGCAGCAGGGTAGCCTAGTGGTTAGAGTGTAGAGGCGGCAGGTAGCCTAGTGGTTAGAGTGTAGAGGCAGCAGGTAGCCTAGTGGTTAGATTGTAGAGGCAGCAGGGTAGCCTAGTGGTTAGAGTGTAGAGGCAGCAGGGTAGCCTAGTGGTTAGAGTGTAGAGGCGGCAGGGTAGCCTAGTGGTTAGAGTGTAGAGGCGGCAGGGTAGCCTAGTGGTTAGAGTGTAGAGGCGGCAGGGTAGCCTAGTGGTTAGAGTGTAGAGGCGGCAGGTAGCCTAGTGGTTAGAGTGTAGAGGCGGCAGGGTAGCCTAGTGGTTAGAGTGTAGAGGCGGCAGGGTAGCCTAGTGGTTAGAGTGTAGAGGCAGCAGGTAGCCTAGTGGTTAGAGTGTAGAGGCGGCAGGTAGCCTAGTGGTTAGAGTGTAGAGGCAGCAGGGTAGCCTAGTGGTTAGAGTGTAGAGGCGGCAGGTAGCCTAGTGGTTAGAGTGTAGAGGCGGCAGGGTAGCCTAGTGGTTAGAGTGTAGAGGCGGCAGGGTAGCCTAGTGGTTAGAGTGTAGAGGCGGCAGGGTAGCCTAGTGGTTAGAGTGTAGAGGCGGCAGGGTAGCCTAGTGGTTAGAGTGTAGAGGCGGCAGGGTAGCCTAGTGGTTAGAGTGTAGAGGCGGCAGGGTAGCCTAGTGGTTAGAGTGTAGAGGCGGCAGGGTAGCCTAGTGGTTAGAGTGTAGAGGCAGCCGGGTAGCCTAGTGGTTAGAGTGTAGAGGCGGCAGGTAGCCTAGTGGTTAGAGTGTAGAGGCAGCAGGTAGCCTAGTGGTTAGAGTGTAGAGGCGGCAGGGTAGCCTAGTGGTTAGAGTGTAGAGGCGGCAGGGTAGCCTAGTGGTTAGAGTGTAGAGGCGGCAGGTAGCCTAGTGGTTAGAGTGTAGAGGCAGCAGGGTAGCCTAGTGGTTAGAGTGTAGAGGCGGCAGGTAGCCTAGTGGTTAGAGTGTAGAGGCAGCAGGTAGCCTAGTGGTTAGAGTGTAGAGGCAGCAGGTAGCCTAGTGGTTAGAGTGTAGAGGCAGCAGGGTAGCCTAGTGGTTAGAGTGTAGAGGCGGCAGGTAGCCTAGTGGTTAGAGTGTAGAGGCAGCAGGTAGCCTAGTGGTTAGATTGTAGAGGCAGCAGGGTAGCCTAGTGGTTAGAGTGTAGAGGCAGCAGGGTAGCCTAGTGGTTAGAGTGTAGAGGCGGCAGGGTAGCCTAGTGGTTAGAGTGTAGAGGCGGCAGGGTAGCCTAGTGGTTAGAGTGTAGAGGCGGCAGGGTAGCCTAGTGGTTAGAGTGTAGAGGCGGCAGGTAGCCTAGTGGTTAGAGTGTAGAGGCGGCAGGGTAGCCTAGTGGTTAGAGTGTAGAGGCGGCAGGGTAGCCTAGTGGTTAGAGTGTAGAGGCAGCAGGTAGCCTAGTGGTTAGAGTGTAGAGGCGGCAGGTAGCCTAGTGGTTAGAGTGTAGAGGCAGCAGGGTAGCCTAGTGGTTAGAGTGTAGAGGTGGCAGGGTAGCCTAGTGGTTAGAGTGTAGAGGCGGCAGGGTAGCCTAGTGGTTAGAGTGTAGAGGTGGCAGGTAGCCTAGTGGTTAGAGTGTAGGGGCGGCAGGGTAGCCTAGTGGTTAGAGTGTAGAGGTGGCAGGGTAGCCTAGTGGTTAGAGTGTAGAGGCAGCAGGGTAGCCTAGTGGTTAGAGTGTAGGGGCGGCAGGGTAGCCTAGTGGTTAGAGTGTAGAGGCAGCAGGGTAGCCTAGTGGTTAGAGTGTAGAGGCAGCAGGGTAGCCTAGTGGTTAGAGTGTAGAGGCAGCAGGGTAGCCTAGTGGTTAGAGTGTAGAGGCAGCAGGGTAGCCTAGTGGTTAGAGTGTGGAGGTGGCAGGTAGCCTAGTGGTTAGAGTGCAGAGGCGGCAGGTAGCCTAGTGGTTAGAGTGTAGAGGCAGCAGGGTAGCCTAGTGGTTAGAGTGTAGAGGCAGCAGGGTAGCCTAGTGGTTAGAGTGTAGAGGCAGCCGGGTAGCCTAGTGGTTAGAGTGTAGAGGCGGCAGGTAGCCTAGTGGTTAGAGTGTAGAGGCAGCAGGTAGCCTAGTGGTTAGAGTGTAGAGGCGGCAGGGTAGCCTAGTGGTTAGAGTGTAGAGGCGGCAGGGTAGCCTAGTGGTTAGAGTGTAGAGGCGGCAGGTAGCTTAGTGGTTAGAGTGTAGAGGCAGCAGGGTAGCCTAGTGGTTAGAGTGTAGAGGCGGCAGGTAGCCTAGTGGTTAGAGTGTAGAGGCAGCAGGTAGCCTAGTGGTTAGAGTGTAGAGGCAGCAGGTAGCCTAGTGGTTAGATTGTAGAGGCAGCAGGGTAGCCTAGTGGTTAGAGTGTAGAGGCGGCAGGGTAGCCTAGTGGTTAGAGTGTAGAGGCGGCAGGGTAGCCTAGTGGTTAGAGTGTAGAGGCGGCAGGTAGCCTAGTGGTTAGAGTGTAGAGGCAGCAGGGTAGCCTAGTGGTTAGAGTGTAGAGGCGGCAGGTAGCCTAGTGGTTAGAGTGTAGAGGCAGCAGGGTAGCCTAGTGGTTAGAGTGTAGAGGCGGCAGGGTAGCCTAGTGGTTAGAGTGTAGAGGCGGCAGGGTAGCCTAGTGGTTAGAGTGTAGAGGCGGCAGGGTAGCCTAGTGGGTAGAGTGTAGAGGCGGCAGGTAGCCTAGTGGGTAGAGTGTAGAGGCGGCAGGTAGCCTAGTGGTTAGAGTGTAGAGGCGGCAGGGTAGCCTAGTGGTTAGAGTGTAGAGGTGGCAGGGTAGCCTAGTGGGTAGAGTGTAGAGGCGGCAGGTAGCCTAGTGGGTAGAGTGTAGAGGCGGCAGGTAGCCTAGTTGGTAGAGTGTAGAGGCGGCAGGTAGCCTAGTGGGTAGAGTGTAGAGGCGGCAGGTAGCCTAGTGGTTAGAGTGTAGAGGCAGCAGGTAGCCTAGTGGTTAGAGTGTAGAGGTGGCAGGGTAGCCTAGTGGTTAGAGTGTAGAGGCGGCAGGGTAGCCTAGTGGTTAGAGTGTAGAGGCGGCAGGTAGCCTAGTGGTTAGAGTGTAGAGGCAGCAGGGTAGCCTAGTGGTTAGAGTGTAGAGGCGGCAGGTAGCCTAGTGGTTAGAGTGTAGAGGCAGCAGGTAGCCTAGTGGTTAGATTGTAGAGGCAGCAGGGTAGCCTAGTGGTTAGAGTGTAGAGGCAGCAGGGTAGCCTAGTGGTTAGAGTGTAGAGGCGGCAGGGTAGCCTAGTGGTTAGAGTGTAGAGGCGGCAGGGTAGCCTAGTGGTTAGAGTGTAGAGGCAGCAGGGTAGCCTAGTGGTTAGAGTGTAGAGGCGGCAGGTAGCCTAGTGGTTAGAGTGTAGAGGTAGCAGGGTAGCCTAGTGGTTAGAGTGTAGAGGCGGCAGGTAGCCTAGTGGTTAGAGTGTAGAGGCGGCAGGGTAGCCTAGTGGTTAGAGTGTAGAGGCGGCAGGGTAGCCTAGTGGTTAGAGTGTAGAGGCAGCAGGGTAGCCTAGTGATTAGAGCGTTTGGACTAGTAACCAGTGGTTAGAGCGTTGGACTAGTAACCAGTGGTTAGAGCGTTGGACTAGTAACCAGTGGTTAGAGCGTTGGACTAGTAACCAGAAGGTTGTAAGGTTGACAAGGTACAAATCTGTCATTCTGCCCCTGAACAGGCACTGTTCCTAGGCCGTCATTGAAAATAAGAATTTGTTCGTAACTGACTTGCCTGGTTAAATAAAGGTTAAAGAAAAGTTGGATGGATGTACTGTACCAGTCAAAGGTTTAGACACACCTATTCATTCAAGGGTTTATTCTTTATTTTGACTATTTTCTACATTGTAGATTAATAGTGAAGACATCAAACTATGAAATAACACATATGGAATCATGTAGTAACCAAAAAAGTGTTAAACAAATCAAAATCTATTTTATATTTAAGATTCTTCATTCTTCATTCAATTGCTTCAAGACAGTTGCAAAAGCATTCTAAGTAAAGCTGGTTGAGAGAATGCCAAGAGTGTGCAAAACTGCAATCAAGGCAAAAGGTGTCTACTTTGAAGAATCTCAAATATAAAATATATTTTGATTTCTTTAACACTTTTTTGGTTACTACATGATTCCACAAGTGTTATTTCATAGTTTTGATGTTGTCACTATTATTATACAATGTAGAAAATAGTAAAAATTAAGAAAAACCCTTGAATGAGTAGGTGTGTCCAAACGTTTGACTGGTACTGTATGTGTACAAAAAACACTATGTACACAGCAAATGCACTTTGAGGGCACTATAATGCTGAAATAGGTTTAAACAGTCACAATATTGGAGCTAAAACAATGTCTAAGTCCAATTGGAGTTTGGCAGATAGACAAGACAACTGCTCTGAGAACAACTTGGGGTCTGAAAAATGCATGATTATTTTGCTGGTCATTGCGAACCCCTGTCATTGTGGGACCAGAAAAGCCCAAAGTTAAGGAGCCTGTTGGGAAGTACGTATGCATGATGAGTGGTGGTGACCTATTGACTGGAGGCTTGCAGGATAAAACAACACTCTGGTCTAGGCCGTTGACTGACAGTCCCTAACAAGCCTAATTATTATGACAGTGGCTGGCCCAGTGTCCGGCAGGCAGCTTGCTCTGTGATGGGCCTGATAAGAGTGGTTTTCTTTGATGCTCACAGCAGTCCTCTCACTCTGTCTCTCTTCATCTCCCTCTCTCTCTCTCTGGCTGTCTCTCGCTCTCTAAATCAAACCCTCTCACTCTCCCCCCCTCTGCCTGCCTGCCTGCCTCTCTCTTTCAATTCAATTTCAATTTTAGGGCTTTATTGGCATGGGAAACATATGTTTACATTGCCAAAGCAAGTGAAGTAGATAATAAACATGTACAGAAAACATTACACTCACAAAAGTTCAAAAATAATAAAGACATTTAAAATGTCATATTATGTCTATATACTGTGTTGTAACCATGTGAAAACAGTTAAAGTACAAAAGGGTAAAGAAATATAGGTTGTGTGTCTCTCTCTCTCTCTCTCTCCACACCTTATCCTCGTTGTTGTCTCTGACAAAGCTGCTGCTGGCTCTGGGTGACAGAGAGCTCAAAGAGCATCAGCATTGAAAGATCAACTTAGATTGCGTCATTGAAAGGGACGGGGAGGATGAGGGACAGAGGGACATGGGGATGGGGACAGGGGGATGGGGACGGGTGGATGGGAACAGGAGGACAGGGGGATGGGGGCAGGGGATGGGGACGGGGGACAGGGAGATGGGGACGGGGGACAAGGGACAAGGGGGATGGGGAGTGAGGGAGTAGGGAACAATCTAATTGGATCAGAAAATGCTGACAAGGGGGTCATGTTATGAATGGGACACTCACAATGATGTCACCCCCTACACCCCCAAACCTCCCCCCCAGGAATAATACACTTCAAAGTCTCTCAGTGACACAACTTTGCATGCTGCTGTTTGACATTTTGCCTACTGCTATCAAGCTTTGCTTGGCTTGACGTGGTAAAGAGTCTTCCTGATGCAGATGGAGGTCTGTTAGGTGGCATATATACGCATACGGCTAATGGCAACTGCATTACGTCACTACAGAGAAGCACATTAGACAGAGTGGTTGAGATCGGCTCTGACATGGTCCAGGAGTCTTCCCTGACCCTATGACCCCGGAGCCTACCACCTCTTCATGGTGATATGCACACGCGCACACACACACACACACACACACACACACACACACACACACACACACACACACACACACACACACACACACACACAGTATTTGGGGATGAGTTTACTCTACAGTGGAGTGATCGTGGTCGGTAGTGGGACACCCCTCTTCCCTTTCCTCCCTATGTTACCTCCTTCCCTCCTCTCCTTCCTTCCTCTCCTACCCTCCTCTCCTTCGCTCCTCTCCTTCCCTCCTCTCCTACCCTCCTCTCCTTCCCTCCTCCCCTTCCCTCCTCCCGTTCCCTCCTCTCCTTTCCTCCCCCAGCCTCAGATTCCAGGCTACATGTAAGGGAACATTTACGTAAGATGGATACAAAGGCTAACCAACCAGGGCTATGAATCTAGTAGCTGTTTAACTGCCTGAAGGACCCTCAACCGCTAGGATAATCTTATAAAGTACATCATGTTTTCACCTCGGCTGACAGGATTGGATATTTAAGATATATGCTACAAACAGTATTAGTTTTAACATAATTAATACTTGTGTGGTATCTGTGCTATACTTGTACTGGTAACGCTGGAGTGAAGGATTGAATGGTAACCCTGACCCTACCACACGCCTTCATCTAACCCAGACATAGGTGCAAGTAGTATTTGAAATCTTTCTTGGGATGCTTGTTTGGGCCTGCCTGGAGTGCCCAAGGGGTGGGATATGAATCTAGGACTCTTCCATTGGTTCTATTGCAACAGGCAACCCCAATCAAACACAGATACACTGCCTGAAGACATCAACTACTATTAGAACCCAGGTCTGATCTACCTGGGTCTGACATTATGGACATCAACTACTATTAGAACCCAGGTCTGATCTACCTGGGTCTGACATTATGGACATCAACTACTATTAGAACCCAGGTCTGATCTACCTGGGTCTGACATTATGGACATCAACTACTATTAGAACCCATTAGAACCCAGGTCTGATCTACCTGGGTCTGACATTATGGACATCAACTACTATTAGAACCCAGGTCTGATCAGGCCCTACACCCAAACAAGGGCACTGCGTTCATCCACCTCTGGCCTGCTCGCCTCCCTACCACTGAGGAAGTACAGTTCCCGCTCAGCCCAGTCAAAACTGTTCGCTGCTCTGGCCCCCCAATGGTGGAACAAACTCCCTCACGACGCCAGGACAGCGGAGTCAATCACCACCTTCCGGAGACACCTGAAACCCCACCTCTTTAAGGAATACCTAGGATAGGATAAAGTAATCCCTCTCACCCCCCCTCCCCCTGAAAAGATTTAGATGCACTACTGTTCCACTGGAGGTCATAAGGTGAATGCACCAATTTGTAAGTCGCTCTGGATAAGAGCGTCTGCTAAATGACTTAAATGTAATGTAAATGTAATCTACCTGGGTCTGACATTATGGACATCAACTACTATTAGAACCCAGGTCTGATCTACCTGGGTCTGACATTATGTCTCAATCTGTTAAGAACATATTTGATATGACGGTCAGCGATGACTCATTCCTATCCCATTCCTATCTGACAGCCGAAGGAGCTGTGTGAAATATCGTCCGCTTCCCAAATGGCACCCTATTTCCTACGTAGTGCACTACTTTTGGACCAGAGCACTACGGGCCTTTGTGAAAAGTAGTGCACTATATAGGAACTAGGGTGCTATTTGGGATGTAGAGAGAACACTTGGCCTAATGATCTCTTCTTGGAACACTCTCCTACACTACTTCTGACGTCATTTAACGTATCAGACTTGACTTTCTAACCTTGGACATAGAGTTCTCAGCTCTTTTCAAACCGCGCTCACCTTGAATCAGACATTCAGTCTGTGTCTGCTCTTAACCCCCTCTTAAGCCCCCCAAAATGACAGCTGTTTGTCTACACAAAAACATCATATTGTTTTAATGGAAAGTTGAAAAGCATATTGAAATGACAGAATAGAGTAGTCTACCTGTTGTATAATTGGTTAGGCTACCAAGTACTAATCAATGGCTTGATGAAGTTTATCAGAGGACATCTCTTAATACCAGCGAAATGTGAACACACACCCAGACACATATGAACTTAAGGCTATGGCGATGCTTCTTTTAAAGTGTCCTTACTTGTGTAATTACGCTGTAACATTTATTGACGGTAACAACCAACAGTTACAATGCAATAACAACATGTAGCTGGTAGTCACTGTGGTCTGTCATAACAATGAGTGCTTGTTTGCCAGGCTCGTTACAAATGGGCAGGTTTTCCACTACATTCAACAAACTTACTGTTTTGTTTCTCCTCAGATGCGTCTGATTCAGGAACAAGGTTGTGACCCCTCGTGGATGCGTTGGGTGTCCGAGAGATGACGCTCAATAGGTTGTAATTAGTTACCCGTGAATTGGGGCGGCAGGGTAGCCTAGTGGTTAGAGTGTTGGACTAGTAACTGAAAGGTTGCAAGTTCAAATCCCCGAGCTGACAAAGTACAAATCTGTCGTTCTGCCTGTTCAGGGGTTAGTGCTTATTACAGAGTAATTACACATGGTATTACACTGTAATAAGGACCCCTTAACTCGTTGTTACACTTGTTACAGAGTAATTACACATGTTATTACACTGTAAAATGAAGTGTAAAAGGAAGTGTTACAAACTTTATCAGCTCCTTCATTGAATAATATTCTCACGCCAGAAAATGGACATTAAAAACAAAAATACCCTTACTGACAAGAAGCACATGGCTGAGCTCTTTAATCACCACTTCATTAAGTCAGGATTCCTATTTGACTCAGCCATGCCTCCTTGCCCATCCAACATTTCCTCATCTCCCACCCCTTCTAATGCAACTATCCCCGATGCTTCTCCCTCTTTTTCCCCTGAAACAAAGTTTCTCCCTGCAGGCAGTCACTGAGTCCGAGGTGCTGAATGAACTCCTTAAACTTGACCCCCAAAAAACATCTGGGTCAGATGGTTTAGACCCTTTCTTCTTTAAGGTTGCTGCCCCTATCATCACCAAGCCTATCTCTGACCTTTTTAACCTCTCTCTCCTTTCTGGGGAGGTTCCCATTGCTTGGAAGGCAGCCACGGTACATCCTGTATTTAAAGGTGAGATCAAGCTGATCCTAACTGTTACAGGCCTATTTCAATTTTGCCCTGTTTATCAAAAGTGTTGGAAAAACTTTTCTTGATGTCTATAGAATTCTCTCTAGTATGCAATCTGGTGTCCGCTCAGGTTATGGATGTGTCACTGCAACCTTAAAGCTCCTCAATGATGTCACCATTGCTCTTGATTCTAAGCAATGTTGTGCTGCTATTTATATTGACTTGGCCAAAGCTTTTGATACGGTAGACCATTCCATTCTTGTGGGCCGTCTAAGGAGTATTGGTGTCTCTGAGGGGTCTTTGGGCTGGTTTGCTAACTACCTCTCTCAAAGAGTGCAGTGTATAAAGTCAGAAAATCTGCTGTATCAGTCACTTCCTGTCACCAAGGGAGTACCCCAAGGCTTGATCCTAGGCGCCATGCTCTTCTCAATTGACATCAATAACATAGCTCAGGCTGTAGGAGGCTCTCTCATCTATTTATATGATGATACAGTCTTATACTCAGCTGGCCACTCCCCAGATTGTGTGTTAAACAATAAAGCTTTCTTTACCATTAACCTTGTCCTGAACACCTCCAAAACTAATGTCTTGTGGTTTAGTAAGAAGAATGCCCCTCTCCCCACAGGTGTAATTACTACCTCTGAGGGTTAAGAGCTTGAGGTAGTCACCTTATACAAGTACTTGGGAGTATGGCTAGACGGTACGCAGTCCTTCTCTCAGCACATATCAAAGCTGCAGGCTAAAGGAAAATCTAGATTTGGTTTCCTCTATCGTAATCGCTCATCTTTCACCCCAGCTGCCAAACTAACCCTGATTCAGATGACCATCCTACCCATGGTAGATTACGGAGACATAATTTATAGATTGGCAGGTAAGAGTGCTCTCAAACAACTAGATGTTCTCTACCATCACTGCACTCTATACTCCTCTGTAAACTGGTCATCTCTATATAACCATCGCAAGAATCACTGGTTGATGCTTATTTATAAAACCCTCTCAGGCATCACTCCCTACTATCTGAGATATCTACTGCAGCCCTCATCCTCCACATACAACATCCGTTCTGCCAGTCACATTCTGTTAAAAGTCCCCAAAGCACACACATCCCTGGGTCGCTCCTCTTTTCAATTCTCTGCAGCGAGTGCCTGGAACGAGCTGCAACAAACACTCAAACTGGACAGTTTTATCACAATCTCTTCATTCAAAGACTCAATCATGGACACTCTTACTGACAGTTGTGGCTGCCTTGTGTGATGTTGTCTCTACCTTCTTGCCCTTTGTGCTGTTGTCTGTGCCCAATAATATTTGTACCATGTATTGTGCTACTACTATGTTGTGTTGATACCATATTGTTGTTATGTTGTGTTGTCATGTGTTGCTGCCTTGCTATGCTGTTGTCTTAGGTATCTCTTTATGTAGTGTTGACTCTATAGTCATGATGAGTGTTTTATCCTATATTTATATTTTATTTATTTTTATTTTTTAATTCTAGTCCCCGTCCCCACAGGAGGCCTTTTGCCTTTTGGGAGGCCGTCATTGTAAATAAGAATTTGTTTTTAACTGACTCGTCTAGTTAAATAAAGGTTCAATAAGGGAGCTAATTTTCCAACTTAAAGGTGAGCAAATTACAACAGTTTCCCTCCGGTGTCTTTCCCAAAATTCGACCAATAACACGGCTCTGAGCGCCGCACATCCTCCCACATGATTTCCATTGGTAGGATTTCCATTTTTTTGATGTTTCTCTTTTGCGCCCCAGTATCTCTACTTGCACATCATCATCTGCACATCTATCACTCTAGTGTTTAATTGTTCAATTGTAATTATTCAGCCTTTATGGCCTATTTATTGCCTTACCTCCCTAATCTTACAACATTTGCACACACTATATATAGACTTTTATATTGTGTTATTGAGTGTATGTTTGTTTATTCCATGTGTAACACTGTGTTGTTGTTTTTGTCGCACTTTGCTTTATCTTGGCCAGGTCGCAGCCCAATGTTAAGACGCACACCTGGGTTAGAGTACAAATCCATAGGAAGGAGGCAGACCTCGAGACAGACCTCGTCCTAACACAGCTAACATAACTAACATGACTAACACAGCTAATACACCTAACACAGCTAACATGACTAACACAGCCAACACAGCTAACATGACTATCACACCTAACACACCTAACACAGCCAACACAGCTAACATGACTAACACACCTAACACAGCTAATACACCTAACACAGCTAACACAGCTAACACGGCTAACACAGCTAATACACCTAACACAGCTAATACACCTAACACAGCTAATACACCTAACACAGCTAATACACCTAACACTGTTAACACAGCTAACACACCTAACAGGGCTAACACAGCTAACACACCTAACACGGCTAACAAGAGCAAGGGCAGCGATCTGCCGATCCCTTACATCACTTACGATCCCTTACACAGCCCAGTAGTTAGACTGGGCTGCTGAGGCTGGAGGCCAGTGAGGGGCTGGTAGTTAGACTGGGCTGCTGAGGCTGGAGGCCAGTGAGGGGCTGGTAGTTAGACTGGGCTGCTGAGATTGGAGGCCAGTGAGGGGCTGGTAGTTAGACTGGGCTACTGAGGCTGGAGGCCAGTGAGGGGCTGGTAGTTAGACTGGGCTGCTGAGATTGGAGGCCAGTGAGGGGCTGGTAGTTAGACTGGGCTGCTGAGATTAGAGGCCAGTGAGGGGCTGGTAGTTAGACCGGGCTGCTGAGATTGGAGGCCAGTGAGGGGCTGGTAGTTAGACTGGGCTGCTGAGACTGGAGGCCAGTGAGGGGCTGGTAGTTAGACTGGGCTGCTGAGATTGGAGGCCAGTGAGGGGCTGTGTGCTTTGTCTGTATAGGAAGTGGAAGTCTCAGGACAGAAAGCCGTTGTAAATCACCAGCCTGAGTGTTGTAACCCACTGACCCACCGAGCCCCAGGGAGTTCTCCTCTCTCCTCTCTCTCCTGTAAATCTGAAGATCGAACACCGACCGTCAACCGACCGGGCACTCTGCCAAATTACTCCCCCTCTGCTGTAGAGCTCTAGAATTACAGCTACCAGCTATTGTTTCCTACCAGCTACAGTTGCCTACCAGCTATTGTTTCCTACCAGCTATTGTTTCCTACCAGCTACAGTTGCCTACCAGCTATTGTTTCCTACCAGCTATTGTTTCCTACCAGCTATTGTTTCCTACCAGCTATTGTTTCCTACCAGCTACAGTTGCCTACCAGCTATTGTTTCCTACCAGCTATTGTTTCCTACCAGCTATTGTTCCTACCAGCTACAGTTGCCTACCAGCTATTGTTTCCTACCAGCTACAGTTGCCTACCAGCTATTGTTTCCTACCAGCTACAGTTGCCTACCAGCTATTGTTTCCTACCAGCTATTGTTTCCTACCAGCTATTGTTTCCTACCAGCTATTGTTTCCTACCAGCTACAGTTGCTTACCAGCTATTGTTTCCTACCAGCTACAGTTGCCTACCAGCTATTGTTTCCTACCAGCTACAGTTGCCTACCAGCTATTGTTTCCTACCAGCTATTGTTTCCTACCAGCTACAGTTGCCTACCAGCTATTGTTTCCTACCAGCTACAGTTGCCTACCAGCTATTGTTTCCTACCAGCTATTGTTTCCTACCAGCTACAGTTGCCTACCAGCTATTGTTTCCTACCAGCTATTGTTTCCTACCAGCTATTGTTTCCTACCAGCTACAGTTACCTACCAGCTATTGTTTCCTATCAGCTATTGTTTCCTACCAGCTAGGGTTGCCTACCAGCTATTGTTTCCTACCAGCTACAGTTGCTTACCAGCTATTGTTTCCTACCAGCTACAGTTGCCTACCAGCTATTGTTTCCTACCAGCTACAGGTGCCTACCAGCTATTGTTTCCTACCAGCTATTGTTTCCTACCAGCTATTGTTTCCTACCAGCTATTGTTTCCTACCAGCTATTGTTTCCTACCAGCTACAGTTGCTTACCAGCTATTGTTTCCTACCAGCTACAGTTGCCTACCAGCTATTGTTTCCTACCAGCTACAGTTGCCTACCAGCTATTGTTTCCTACCAGCTATTGTTTCCTACCAGCTACAGTTGCCTACCAGCTATTGTTTCCTACCAGCTATTGTTTCCTACCAGCTATTGTTTCCTACCAGCTATTGTTTCCTACCAGCTACAGTTGCTTACCAGCTATTGTTTCCTACCAGCTACAGTTGCCTACCAGCTATTGTTTCCTACCAGCTACAGTTGCCTACCAGCTATTGTTTCCTACCAGCTATTGTTTCCTACCAGCTACAGTTGCCTACCAGCTATTGTTTCCTACCAGCTACAGTTGCCTACCAGCTATTGTTCCCTACCAGCTACATTTGCCTACCAGCTATTGTTTCCTACAAGCTACAGTTGCCTACCAGCTATTGTTTCCTACCAGCTACAGTTGCTTACCAGCAGTGGCCGTAACTGCAAGGTGGTGGTAGGGCTTCTCTCTTCATGGGTAAATCCGTTTCAGCGTAAGGCAGATCTTTCATAACGTCCCTCTTGAACTTTTTAATGGCAGTCAGTCTAACATCATTCAACATTCAGTCTAGAGACAAACATCATTAGCCCCCCATTAAGGGACAGTCAAAGTGCCCTACTGAATAAATCGTAGCTAACACACAATGAAATGCTGCTGCAGCTGCACTAGCGAGACTATCTGTTGTAGGAGGTGGAGAATGGAGAGGATTCAAATATTTATCTGACCTGAAATTAGTTTACATACCATCTCCAAACGAGCGAGTCAAGTATCCACAACATCCAGCAGACCTCCAATGTCTGTGTGCATCCCAAGCCTGTGTCAAATGTACTGCACTATGTAGGGAATAGGGTGCCATGTTGGAACTATGTAGGGAATAGGGTGCCATGGTGGCACTATGTAGGGAACAGGATGCCATGGTGGCACTATGTAGGGAATAGGATGCCATGGTGGCACTATGTAGGGAATAGGATGCCATGGTGGCACTATGTAGAGAATAGGGTGCCATTTTTTATTTTTTTATTTCACCTTTATTTAACCAGGTAGGCTAGTTGAGAACAGGTTCTCATTTGCAACTGCGACCTGGCCAAGATAAAGCATAGCAGTGTGAACAGACAACACAGAGTTACACATGGAGTAAACAATTAACAAATCAATAACACAGTAGAGAAAAAAAAGGGGAGTCTATATACAATGTGTGCAAAAGGCATGAGGAGGTAGGCGAATAATTACAATATTGCAGATTAACACTGGAGTGATAAATGATCAGATGATCATGTACAGGTAGAGATATTTGTGTGCAAAAGAGCAGAAAAGTAAATAAATAAAAACTGTGGGGATGAGGTAGGTGAAAATGGGTGGGCTATTTACCAATAGATTATGTACAGCTGCAGCGATCAGTTAGCTGCTCAGATAGCTGATGTTTGAAGTTGGTGAGGGAGATAAAAGTCTCCAACTTCAGCGATTTTTGCAATTCGTTCCAGTCACAGGCAGCAGAGTACTGGAACGAAAGGCGGCCGAATGAGGTGTTGGCTTTGGGGATGCTCAATGAGATACACCTGCTGGAGCGCGTGCTACGGATGGGTGTTGCCATCGTGACCAGTGAGCTGAGATAAGGCGGAGCTTTGCCTAGCATGGCCTTGTAGATGACCTGGAGCCAGTGGGTCTGGCGACGAATATGTAGCGAGGGCCAGCCGACTAGAGCATACAAGTCGCAGTGGTGGGTAGTATAAGGTGCTTTAGTGACAAAACGGATGGCACTGTGATAAACTGCATCCAGTTTGCTGAGAAGAGTGTTGGAAGCCATTTTGTAGATGACATCGCCGAAGTCGAGGATCGGTAGGATAGTCAGTTTTACTAGGGTAAGCTTGGCAGCGTGAGTGAAGGAGGCTTTGTTGCGGTATAGAAAGCCGACTCTTGATTTGATTTTCGATTGGAGATGTTTGATATGGGTCTGGAAGGAGAGTTTGCAGTCTAGCCAGACACCTAGGTACTTATAGGTGTCCACATATTCAAGGTCGGAACCATCCAGTGTGGTGATGCTAGTCGGGCAAGCGGGTGCAGGCAGCGATCGGTTGAAAAGCATGCATTTTGTTTTACTAGCGTTTAAGAGCAGTTGGAGGCCATGGAAGGAGTGTTGTATGGCATTGAAGCTCGATTGGAGGTTAGATAGCACAGTGTCCAATGACGGGCCGAAAGTGTATAGAATGGTGTCGTCTGCGTAGAGGTGGATCAGGGAATCGCCCGCAGCAAGAGCAACATCATTGATATACACAGAGAAAAGAGTCGGCCCGAGAATTGAACCCTGTGGCACCCCCATAGAGACTGCCAGAGGACAGGACAACATGCCCTCAGATTTGACACACTGAACTCTGTCTGCAAAGTAATTGGTGAACCAGACAAGGCAGTCATCCGAAAAGCCGAGGCTACTGAGTCTGCCGATAAGAATATGGTGATTGACAGAGTCGAAAGCCTTGGCAAGGTCGATGAAGACGGCTGCACAGTACTGTCTTTTATCGATGGCGGTTATGATGTCGTTTAGTACCTTGAGTGTGGCTGAGGTGCACCCGTGACCGGCTCGGAAACCAGATTGCATAGCGGAGAAGGTACGGTGGGATTCGAGATGGTCAGTGACCTGTTTGTTGACTTGGCTTTCGAAGACCTTAGATAGGCAGGGCAGAATGGATATAGGTCTGTAACAGTTTGGGTCCAGGGTGTCTCCCCCTTTGAAGAGGGGGATGACTGCGGCAGCTTTCCAATCCTTGGGGATCTCAGACGATATGAAAGAGAGGTTGAACAGGCTGGTAATAGGGGTTGCGACAATGGCAGCGGATAGTTTCAGAAATAGAGGGTCCAGATTGTCAAGCCCAGCTGATTTATACGGGTCCAGGTTTTGCAGCTCTTTCAGAACATCTGCTATCTGGATTTGGGTAAAGGAGAACCTGGAGAGGCTTGGGCGAGGAGCTGCGGGGGGGTCGGAGCTGTTGGCCGAGGTAGGAGTAGCCAGGCGGAAGGCATGGCCAGCCGTTGAGAAATGCTTGTTGAAGTTTTCGATAATCATGGATTTGTCGGTGGTGACCGTGTTCCCTAGCCTCAGTGCAGTGGGCAGCTGGGAGGAGGTGCTCTTGTTCTCCATGGACTTCACAGTGTCCCAGAACTTTTTGGAGTTGGAGCTACAGGATGCAAACTTCTGTCTGAAGAAGCTGGCCTTAGCTTTCCTGACTGACTGCGTGTATTGGTTCCTGACTTCCCTGAACAGTTGCATATCGCGGGGACTGTTCGATGCTATTGCAGTCCGCCAGAGGATGTTTTTGTGCTGGTCGAGGGCAGTCAGGTCTGGAGTGAACCAAGGGCTGTATCTGTTCTTAGTTCTGCATTTTTTGAACGGAGCATGCTTATCTAATATGGTGAGGAAGTTACTCTTAAAGATTGACCAGGCATCCTCAACTGACGGGATGAGGTCAATGTCCTTCCAGGATACCCGGGCCAGGTCGATTAGAAAGGCCTGCTCACAGAAGTGTTTTAGGGAGCGCTTGACAGTGATGAGGGGTGGTCGTTTGACTGCGGCACCGTAGTGGATACAGGCAATGAGGCAGTGGTCGCTGAGATCCTGGTTGAAGACAGCGGAGGTGTATTTGGAGGGCCAGTTGGTCAGGATGACGTCTATGAGGGTGCCCTTGCTTACAGAGTTAGGGTTGTACCTGGTGGGTTCCTTGATGATTTGTGTGAGATTGAGGGCATCTAGCTTAGATTGTAGGACTGCCGGGGTGTTAAGCATATCCCAGTTTAGGTCACCTAACAGAACAAACTCAGAAGCTAGATGGGGGCAATCAATTCACAAATGGTGTCCAGGGCACAGCTGGGAGCTGAGGGGGTCGGTAGCAGGCGGCAACAGTGAGAGACTTATTTCTGGAGAGAGTAATTTTCAGAATTAGTAGCTCGAACTGTTTGGGTATGGACCTGGAAAGTATGACATTACTTTGCAGGCTATCTCTGCAGTAGACTGCGACTCCTCCCCTTTGGCAGTTCTATCTTGACGGAAGATGTTATAGTTGGGTATGGAAATCTCTGAATTTTTGGTGGCCTTCCTGAGCCAGGATTCAGACACGGCAAGGACATCAGGGTTAGCAGAGTGTGCTAAAGCAGTGAGTAAAACAAACTTAGGGAGGAGGCTTCTAATGTTGACATGCATGAAACCAAGGCTTTTTCGATCACAGAAGTCAACAAATGAGGGTGCCTGGGGACATGCAGGGCCCGGGTTTACCTCCACATCACCCGCGGAACAGAGAAGGAGTAGTATGAGGGTGCGGCTAAGGGCTATCAAAACTGGTCGCCTAGAGCGTTGGGGACAGAGAATAAGAGGAGCAGGTTTCTGGGCATGGTAGAATATATTCAGGGCATAATGCACAGACAGGGGTATGGTGGGGTGCGGGTACGGCGGAGGTAAGCCCAGGCACTGGGTGATGATGAGAGAGGTTTTATCTCTGGACATGCTGGTTGTAATGGGTGAGGTCACCGCATATGTGGGAGGTGGGACAAAGGAGGTATCAGGGGTGTGAGGAATAGGACTAGGGGCTCCATTGTGAACTAAAACAATGATAACTAACCTGAGCAATAGTATACAAGGCATATTGACATTTGAGAGAGACATACAGCGATGCATACAGTGAACACAGGTGTTGAATTGGGAAAGCTAGCTAAAACAGTGGGTGAGACAACAGCTAATCAGCTAGCATAACAACAGCAGGTGAGATGGCATTGACTAGGCAACTCGGCCGACAGATAAAACAAACAAGCAGAATGGAGTACCGTGATTAATGGACAGTCCAGCGTGCATCAGCTATGTAGCCAAGTGATCAGAGTCCAGGGGGCAGCGGTGGATGGGGCAGGGGGGCTGGGCTGGCGAGTGTTATCCAGGTTAAGAAAACTAACAATGACTAAATAGCTTGTAGCTAGCTAGCTGGTTAGCTTCTGGAGGTTCTTGAGTGTGTTCTAAAAATAAAGATAATAGTGATTCCGTATCACATTTGGGTGAGGCAAGTTTCCGGAAGGTATAAACAAAAAAAAAATTAAATCGGGAAGAGATAGAGTACATATGGGCCACTGCGTTTTTGGGACGCGGCGGGACGGTTAGCAGTCCTGTGCTAACAAGCTAACAGATTAGCAGGCCGGGGTAAACACAAGGTAGTAGTTAGCGGACCTGGGCTAAACAAGCTAGCAGTTAGCGTGCTGAACTAGCAAGCAAGGAGATAGCGAGGGCTAGAGAGTTAGCCTTTGGAGGACGTTGCGATGGGGTGAGTCTGTTTATTCCTCTTCATGCGGTGATATCGATAGACCGGTCGTAGTCAAGGTATTGTAGCCCAGGAGTATGCTAGGAGCTCTGGCAGGGCTAGCTTCAAGCTACGTGGGTGGAAACGCTAGCCAGGAGTAATCAACCAGGGTTGCTGTTTAGCTCGATAGCTAGTTGCGAGGATCCAGCTGAAGAATGTTCCGTTTGTGGTGGGAATCCGGGGGTAAAAAAAATTAAATAGGTCCGTTATGCTCTGGTTAGCGTCGCGTTGTTCGAACTGGCGAGAGCTTTCCGAGCTAAAGGTTAGTTGATGACCGCTAGCATAGCTGGTAGTTAGCTGGCTAGCTTCAGTTGAGAGGGTCCGGTTCCGAAGTAAATATAACTACTTTAGGAAAGTAGCTACATTGGCGGGTTGCAGAAGAGTATTTGGAAGCTTAGGTTTAGCAAAATGTTTTTAAGGATATGCGAAGAAGAAAAAAAAAAATATCTAAAACGAAAAAGAGACGATATTTACAGAGAGACGATACGACAGGACAACTACTGCTACGCCATCTTGGAAAAACCCATGGTGGCACTATGTAGAGAATAGGGTGCCATGGTGGCACTATGTAGAGAATAGGATGCCATGGTGGCACTATGTAGAGAATAGGGTGCCATGGTGGCACTATGTAGAGAATAGGGTGCCATGGTGGCACTATGTAGAGAATAGGGTGCCATGGTGGCACTATGTAGAGAATAGGGTGCCATGGTGGCACTATGTAGAGAATAGGGTGCCATGGTGGCACTATGTAGAGAATAGGGTGCCATGGTGGCACTATGTAGAGAATAGGGTGCCATGGTGGCACTATGTAGAGAATAGGGTGCCATGGTGGCACTATGTAGAGAATAGGGTGCCATGGTGGCACTATGTAGAGAATAGGGTGCCATGGTGGCACTATGTAGAGAATAGGGTGCCATGGTGGCACTATGTAGGGAATAGGATGCCATGGTGGCACTATTTAGGGAATAGGATGCCATGGTGGCACTATGTAGAGAATAGGGTGCCATGGTGGCACTATGTAGAGAATAGGATGCCATGGTGGCACTATGTAGGGAATAGGATGCCATGGTGGCACTATGTAGAGAATAGGATGCCATGGTGGCACTATGTAGGGAATAGGGTGCCATGGTGGCACTATGTAGAGAATAGGATGCCATGGTGGCACTATGTAGGGAATAGGATGCCATGGTGGCACTATGTAGAGAATAGGATGCCATGGTGGCACTATGTAGAGAATAGGATGCCATGGTGGCACTATGTAGGGAATAGGATGCCATGGTGGCACTATGTAGAGAATAGGATGCCATGGTGGCACTATGTAGAGAATAGGGTGCCATGGTGGCACTATGTAGGGAATAGGATGCCATGGTGGCACTATTTAGGGAATAGGATGCCATGGTGGCACTATGTAGGGAATAGGATGCCATGGTGGCACTATTTAGGGAATAGGATGCCATGGTGGCACTATGTAGGGAATAGGATGCCATGGTGGCACTATGTAGAGAATAGGGTGCCATGGTGGCACTATTTAGGGAATAGGATGCCATGGTGGCACTATGTAGGGAATAGGATGCCATGGTGGCACTATTTAGGGAATAGGATGCCATGGTGGCACTATGTAGGGAATAGGATGCCATGGTGGCACTATGTAGAGAATAGGGTGCCATGGTGGCACTATGTAGGGAATAGGATGCCATGGTGGCACTATTTAGGGAATAGGATGCCATGGTGGCACTATGTAGGGAATAGGATGCCATGGTGGCACTATTTAGGGAATAGGATGCCATGGTGGCACTATGTAGGGAATAGGGTGCCATGGTGGCACTATGTAGGGAATAGGGTGCCATGGTGGCACTATTTAGGGAATAGGATGCCATGGTGGCACTATGTAGGGAATAGGGTGCCATGGTGGCACTATGTAGGGAATAGGATGCCATTTGGGATACACACAATGACATTTCAGATAGCGATCCTCTCCCTCAGCCCTGGTTATGTAAGTGTCTGCATTTCCTGTTCCTAGACTCGCCCAGACCCAGACAGCTAGCTAGGTCTCAGCCCAGACCCAGACAACTAGCTAGGCCTCCGCCCAGACCCAGACAGCTAGCTAGGCCTTAGCCCAGACCCAGACAACTAGCTAGGCCTCCGCCCAGACCCAGACAGCTAGCTAGGCCTCAGCCCAGACCCAGACAGCTAGCTAGGCCTCAGCCCAGACCCAGACAACTAGCTAGGCCTCAGCCCAGACCCAGACAGCTAGCTAGGCCTCAGCCCAGACCCAGACAGCTAGCTAGGCCTCAGCCCAGACCCAGACAACTAGCTAGGCCTCAGCCCAGACCCAGACAGCTAGCCTCAGCTGCAATTCCTCCGCTCCACCTTTCCTATACTGCCACACATTAATCACTCCTCCAGACACACAGCTAGGAAAGAGTAACAGTACAGAGCTTCACACATAATCTGTCTCGGTCTCTGTCTCTCTCTAAACCAGCCAGTTCTACCATTATGTAAGCTCTAACAGGGACCTCTGTCAGACAGTGGTCTGCTGTACCAGTGCCAGAGCCATACCAGAGGCAGGCAGTCACAGAGAACACCCTCAGGGTGTTTGAAAGATTTCAAACATTATTTGAACCCAGGTCTGGTGTGGGAGACTGAAAGGTCAATGGTAGTTTTCACTGGAAACTTCCATTCCAAAGGTATTGTGTCCTCTTAAGTATGCACTGTTTAGATACTATTGGAATTTCTCCTCTGTCCTGGAGAGCATCAGTATTATGTTTCAGTGGCAGGGCATTTACCTTTTCTAAGTTAATGTAGTAGTTCATTATAACTGACTGTGGGAACAGTAGAATGATCTCTCAGACTCTGCCCTCTGGTCTGCTCTGCCTGTCATACAGCCTGCGTCCCAAATGGAACCTAATTCCTTCTACAGTGCCCTACTTTTAACCAAGGGCCCATAGGGTGTTTGTGTGTGAGCGTTCGTGCATGCGGTTTTGTAATGTCTGCGTTTCACATCGCATCCTCTGATATGTCAATCAAACAGTCATTCAGGAAACAGTCATTCTGGGAAACAGTCATTCAGGAAACAGTCATTCTAGAAACAAGTCATTCAAACGGTCATTCAAACAGTCATTCAGGAAACAGTCATCCAGGAAACAGTCATTCAAAACAGTTGTTAAAAAGTAATTCAAACAGTCATTCAAGAAACAGTCACCCAGACAGTCATTCAGGAAACAGTCATTCAAACAGTCATTCAAGACACAGTCATTCAAAGTCATTCAGGAAATAGTCATTCTGGAAAAAGTAATTCAAACATTCATTTAAACAGTCGTTCAATAAACAATCATCCAGTTTTGGAAACAGTCATTCAAACAGTCATCCAGACAGTTATTCAGGAAACAGTCATTCAAACAGTCATTCAGGAAACAGTCATTCAAACAGTCATGCAGGATACAGTCATTAAGACAGTCATGCAGGAAACAGTTATTCAGGAAACAGTCATTCAGGAAACAGTCCTTGGCGTTTTTGCTGTTATTGCCATTGTCTTTTCAATTTCTCAGGATACCAGTCATGCTACACTACCTTTCAAAAGTTCCGGTTCACTTATAACTGTCCTTGTTTTTGAAAGAAATTCATATTTTTTGTCCATTAAAATAGCAATAAATTGATCAGAAATACAGTGTAGGCATAGTTTATGTTGTTAATGACTATTGTAGCTGGAAACGGCTGATTTTTTAAATGGAATATCTACATAGGCTTACAGAGGCCCATCATCAGCAACCATCACTCCTGTGTTCCAATGGCACGCGAATCCAAGTTTATCATTTTAAAGGCTAATCTTTTATTTTTATTGGCCAGTCTGAGATATGGATTTTTCTTTAGAACTCTGCCTAAAAGGCCAGTATCGCCTCTTCACTTTTGATGTTGAGACTGGTGTAAGTTAAGTATATTTAAAACCAAATACGTTTAGAATTTTACCCAAGTAGAATTTTACTGGGTGACTTTCACTTGAGTCATTTTCTTTTAAGGTATCTTTACTTTTACTCAAGTATGACAGTTGGGTACTTTATCCACCCACACCCCCACACACACCCCCCACACACACACCCCCCACACCCCCCACACACCCCCACACACACACACACACACACACACACACACACACACACACACACACACACACACACACACACACACACACACACACACACACACACACACACACACACTCATCATAAAGAGAGGTGAAGGGCCCAGAGCCAAGGTAATTTTGAGGGTATTGACTGTATATAAAACCAAGAACCACCGCCTCAATTGTCTCTATACTAACGTCAATGCTCGTTTGACATACAGGCTTGATTTAACATTGCTGAATGTCTTGCCGGTGTCCGGTGTTAAATGTGACTGTTTTAGATGTAAACTGTCTTGATCAATTACAGTGAGTGTATTTGGTAACACCATACAGGCATAAAGAATTCCTAACACATTCACAACCCATACATAACTCACTCATAAGCATTACGTAGGCATACAGTATTGTCCTTAGCTATTCCTAAGAAACACAGGCAGTGTTGAGCTGTCCTATGTCTACTACAGTATTATATTATATTGAGCTGTCCTATGTCTACTACAGTATTATATTGAGCTGTCCTATGTCTACTACAGTATTATATTATATTGAGCTGTCCTATGTCTACTACAGTATTATATTGAGCTGTCCTATGTCTACTACAGTATTATATTGAGCTGTCCTATGTCTACTACAGTATTATATTATATTGAGCTGTCCTATGTCTACTACAGTATTATATTGAGTTGTCCTATGTCTACTACAGTATTATATTGAGCTGTCCTATGTCTACTACAGTATTATATTATATTGAGCTGTCCTATGTCTACTACAGTATTATATTATATTGAGCTGTCCTATGTCTACTACAGTATTATAATGAGCTGTCCTATGTCTACTACAGTATTATATTATATTGAGTTGTCCTATGTCTACTATAGTATTATATTGAGTTGTCCTATGTCTACTATAGTATTATATTGAGCTGTCCTATGTCTACTACAGTATTATATTGAGTTGTCCTATGTCTACTACAGTATTATATTGAGCTGTCCTATGTCTACTACAGTATTATATTGAGTTGTCCTATGTCTACTATAGTATTATATTGAGCTGTCCTATGTCTACTACAGTATTATATTATATTGAGCTGTCCTATGTCTACTACAGTATTATATTGAGCTGTCCTATGTCTACTACAGTATTATATTATATTGAGCTGTCCTATGTCTACTATAGTATTATATTGAGTTGTCCTATGTCTACTATAGTATTATATTGAGTTGTCCTATGTCTACTATAGTATTATATTATATTGAGCTGTCCTATGTCTACTACAGTATTATATTATATTGAGCTGTCCTATGTCTACTACAGTATTATATTGAGCTGTCCTATGTCTACTACAGTATTATATTGAGCTGTCCTATGTCTACTACAGTATTATATTATATTGAGCTGTCCTATGTCTACTACAGTATTATATTGAGTTGTCCTATGTCTACTACAGTATTATATTATATTGAGCTGTCCTATGTCTACTACAGTATTATATTGAGCTGTCCTATGTCTACTACAGTATTATATTATATTGAGCTGTCCTATGTCTACTACAGTATTATATTATATTGAGCTGTCCTATGTCTACCATGGTATACTGCTCTAGTGTTCCCTTTAATTTCATAAATCCCATAAAGGGTTTAGACAGGTGTCCCAAGAAAGAGAAGAAAGAGAGAGCGAAGATGAAATAAAAATCAATTTTTTAATATCAGGGAGCACGGCCAGGAGAAATGTTCTGTTCATTTTTATAAGACGCCTCAAACCCAGCTCTGGAGGAGAGATTTAACGTCAAAAAGTTTAATCAAACGACAACTCCTCCAAGCCAACCTCACGCCTTGTTCAAAGCAACTGCACAACAACAAAGAAAACTGAAAGAAAACCCCCAACAGAATCCACTACGGCCTCAGTTCAAAGTGATTGAACTAATTAATTGAGGGCAAGAAAACCTTTGGAGTGAAAATAGGCATTGATTTTCCTCCAGTCACACAAGGCTATTCCTCCCAAACTTCATTCCCCTCTTTGTGTGTCGGTTCACTCTCTACTAGTTCAATGGCGCAATAGTCTAACTTGAGCCAAACTTCTGCCCCACAACAAAGGGAGTTGGAGAACAGAGAACAGAGAGGTGATATAAAGGTTATGTAAGTATTAATTAAAGACAATATTTCATGGATGTGAAAGTGAGACCTGCTGCTGCACGGATTCATGGTCAATTTCCTCACTGTTGTTTTTACAAAATGACTTAACAACTTTTGCCCCAAAAAAGAACAAGCCAGAACACCAGTCAGTACACCAGTCAGTCAGTACACCAGTCAGTACACCAGTCAGTCAGTACACCAGTCAGAAGGTACACCAGTCAGTCAGTACACCAGTCAGTCAATACACCAGTCAGTCAGTACACCAGTCAGTCAATACACCAATCAGTCAGTACACCAGTCAGTCAGTACACCAATCAGTCAGTACACCAGTCAGTCAGTACACCAGTCAGTCAGTACACCAGTCAGTCAATACACCAGTCAGTCAGTACACCAGTTAGAAGGTACACCAGTCAGTCAGTACACCAGTCAGTCAATACACCAATCAGTCAGTACACCAGTCAGTCAGTACACCAATCAGTCAGTACACCAGTCAGTCAGTACACCAGTCAGTCAGTACACCAATCAGTCAGTACACTAGTCAGTCAGTACACCAGTCAGTCAGTACACCAGTCAGTCAGTACACCAATCAGTCAGTATACCAATCAGTCAGTACACCAGTCAGTCAGTACACCAATCAGTCAGTACACCAGTCAGTCAGTACACCAGTCAGTCAGTACACCAATCAGTCAGTACACCAGTCAGTCAGTACACCAGTCAGTCAATACACCAGTCAGTCAGTACACCAGTCAGTCAATACACCAGTCAGTCAATATACCAGTCAGTCAATATACCAGTCAGTCAGTACACCAGTCAGTCAGTACACCAGTCAGTCAATACACCAGTCAGTCAGTACACCAGTCAGTCAGTACACCAATCAGTCAGTACACCAGTCAGTCAGTACACCAATCATTTAGTATACCAATCAGTCAGTACCCCAGTCAGTCAGTACACCAGTCAGTCAATACACCAGTCAGTCAGTACACCAGTCAGTACACCAGTCAGTCAATACACCAGTCAGTCAATACACCAGTCAGCCAGTACACCAGTCAGTCAATACACCAGTCAGTCAGTATACCAGTCAGTCAATACACCAGTCAGTCATTACACCAGTCAGTCAATACACCAGTCAGTCAATATACCAGTCAGTCAATATACCAGTCAGTCAGTACACCAGTCAGTCAGTACACCAGTCAGTCAATACACCAATCAGTCAGTACACCAGTCAGTCAGTACACCAGTCAGTCAATACACCAATCAGTCAGTACACCAGTCAGTCAGTACACCAATCAGTCAGTACACCAGTCAGTCAGTACACCAGTCAGTCAATACACCAGTCAGTCAGTACACCAGTCAGTCAGTACACCAGTCAGTCAGTACACCAGTCAGTCAATACACCAGTCAGTCAGTACACCAGTCAGTCAGTACACCAGTCAGTCAATACACCAATCAGTCAGTACACCAATCAGTCAGTACACCAGTCAATCAATACACCAATCAGTCAGTACACCAGTCAGTCAGGACACCAGTCAGTCAGTACACCAATCAGTCAGTATACCAATCAGTCAGTACACCAGTCAGTCAGTACACCAATCAGTCAGTACACCAGTCAGTCAGTACACCAGTCAGTCAGTACACCAATCAGTCAGTACACCAGTCAGTCAGTACACCAGTCAGTCAATACACCAGTCAGTCAGTACACCAATCAGTCAATACACCAGTCAGTCAATATACCAGTCAGTCAATATACCAGTCAGTCAATACACCAGTCAGTCAGTACACCAGTCAGTCAATACACCAATCAGTCAGTACACCAGTCAGTCAGTACACCAATCAGTCAGTACACCAGTCAGTCAGTACACCAATCAGTCAGTATACCAATCAGTCAATACCCCAGTCAGTCAGTACACCAGTCAGTCAATACACCAGTCAGTCAGTAGACCAGTCAGTCAATACACCAGTCAGTCAATACACCAATCAGTCAGTACACCAGTCAGTCAGTAGACCAATCAGTCAGTACACCAATCAGTCAGTACACCAGTCAGTCAGTACACCAATCAGTCAGTATACCAATCAGTCAGTACACCAGTCAGTCAGTACACCAATCAGTCTGTACACCTGTCAGTCAGTACACCAATCAGTCAGTATACCAATCAGTCAATACACCAGTCAGTCAGTACACCAGTCAGTCAATACACCAGTCAGTCAGTACACCAGTCAGTCAATACACCAGTCAGTCAATACACCAGTCAGTCAGTACACCAGTCAGTCAGTACACCAGTCAGTCAATACACCAGTCAGTCAATATACCAGTCAGTCAATATACCAGTCAGTCAGTACACCAGTCAGTCAGTACACCAGTCAGTCAATACACCAGTCAGTCAGTACCCCAGTCAGTCAGTAGACCACTCAGTCAATACACCAGTCAGTACACCAGTCAGTCAGTATACCAGTCAATAAATTCACCAGTCAATACACCAGTCAATACATCAGTCAATACACCAATCAGTACACCAGTCAGTCAGTACACCAGTCTCAACGTTATTGGTGTTCTTTATTTGAATGGGTTTATTAGTTCCTATTACTGTTAGCTCTATACAGATATAGATATGACAGTTAGCTCTATATAGATATAGATATGACAGTTAGCTCTATATAGATATAGATATGACAGTTAGCTCTATATAGATATGACAGTTAGCTCTATATAGACATAGATATGACAGTTAGCTCTATACAGATATAGATATGACAGTTAGCTCTATATAGATATAGATATGACAGTTAGCTCTATATAGATATAGATATGACAGTTAGCTCTATATAGATATGTCAGTTAGCTCTATATAGATATGACAGTTAGCTCTATATAAAGATATGACAGTTAGCTCTATATAGATATGACAGTTAGCTCTATATAGACATAGATATGACAGTTAGCTCTATATAGATATGACAGTTAGCTCTATATAGATATAGATATATAGACAGTTAGCTCTATATAGATATGACAGTTAGCTCTATATAGACATAGATATGACAGTTAGCTCTATATAGACATAGATATGACAGTTAGATAGATATAGATATGACAGTTAGCTCTATATAGATATAGATATGCCAGTTAGCTATATATAGATATAGATATGACAGTTAGCTCTATATAGATATGACAGTTAGCTCTATATAGACATAGATATGCGAGTTAGCTCTATATAGATATAGATATGCCAGTTAGCTCTATATATAGTTATAGATATGTTATAGATATGCCAGTTAGCTATATATAGATATAGATATGACAGTTAGCTCTATATAGACATAGATATGACAGTTAGCTCTATATAGATATAGATATGACAGTTAGCTCTATATAGATATAGATATGCCAGTTAGCTCTATATAGACATAGATATGACAGTTAGCTCTATATAGACATAGATGTGCGAGTTAGCTCTATATAGATATAGATATGCCAGTTAGCTCTATATAGACATAGATATGCCAGTTAGCTCACAACAATGCTGATTTAACAGTTTACAAGAAACAATATACTGTAATAAATGTTATTCAGTCATGAGTTTACACTCAGAGGTGATGAGCCTTCCCAGTCTTTATGACTGCCATTTGCACTTTATGTTGGCTAACATTTGCTGAGATGGCCATACTATACTCATTAATATACATAGCTGTTTGAAATAAGAAATGAAGTGATATTGTTTTAAATGCTGAGGCATACAGTATATGACGATGTACTCATTGTGCTGAATCATTATGTATATGTACAGTAAAATGAATAAATCTAAAAAGAAATCTTTATTTAACTAGGCATGGATCATTAATGCTATGTGAGTTTATTGAGCTGCGGAACAGGACTGGACACTCTGTTGTAAAGGAGATGCAGCCTTGGTCCTGTCTTAACGGCCAAGACACTATAGATGTTTTGTTATAGATAATGAAACAGACAGGGGTACTGCAGGGCACATCCAGCCTCACTCAATGTGTCGCATACTGTACACAGACGATCACTGGAATCAGCATAGAATGTCTGCACTCGGGATATCATTATATTTGGGCATTGTCATCATAGCCAGGACCTGTCTTATGAATTCTGCAATCCCACTTGTATTTCTGTAGTTAATCACCCAAGATTGTGCTTATTTTCTGATCTGCAGTTTATTTGTAAAATGCAGAGGGGATAGACGGTGGCCGTTGGTACAGGCATCTTTCTAGCATCTTCTGTGTTGCCTCTGCTATGTTGCCTCTCCTGTGTTGCCTCTGCTATGTTGCCTCTGCTATGTTGCCTCTGCTATGTTGCCTCTGCTATGTTGCCTCTCCTATGTTGCCTCTCCTGTGTTGCCTCTCCTGTGTTGCCTCTGCTATGTTGCCTCTGCTATGTTGCCTCTGCTATGTTGCCTCTGCTATGTTGCCTCTCCTGTGTTGCCTCTCCTATGTTGCCTCTCCTGTGTTGCCTCTCCTGTGTTGCCTCTGCTGTGTTGCCTCTGCTATGTTGCCTCTGCTATGTTGCCTCTGCTATGTTGCCTCTGCTATGTTGCCTCTCCTATGTTGCCTCTGCTATGTTGCCTCTCCTGTGTTGCCTCTCCTGTGTTGCCTCTCCTGTGTTGCCTCTCCTGTGTTGCCTCTGCTATGTTGCCTCTCCTATGTTGCCTCTGCTATGTTGCCTCTGCTATGTTGCCTCTGCTATGTTGCCTCTCCTGTGTTGCCTCTCCTGTGTTGCCTCTCCTGTGTTGCCTCTCCTGTGTTGCCTCTCCTATGTTGCCTCTGCTATGTTGCCTCTGCTATGTTGCCTCTGCTATGTTGCCTCTCCTGTGTTGCCTCTCCTGTGTTGCCTCTCCTGTGTTGCCACTCCTGTGTTGCCTCTCCTGTGTTGCCTCTCCTGTGTTGCCTCTGCTATGTTGCCTCTCCTCCAGGCTGGCAGCTGTCTGTACATCTCAAAGAAATAACTTCCAGGGAATATGACACCACACACAGAACAAGGCCCTGCTAGCTGGGTAGATATCAATTAGTGTGATTTAAAGAGGTCTCTCACATCGTACAGACACTCAGAATATTTGGAGAAACTGTTATAGTACTTACTTCAGTGACCCGAGGACTTCTCAGAGTTAGACCAGTCCAGTGTGTACTATAAAGACACCTGTTCAACATAGTCATTCGAACTCAATCACATCTCAACTATGCTTCTCTGTCTTTAGAGTCATTACAAGCCGTTGACCCCCGCTTGACTCCAGACACTTTTCAAAAATAGATTTCAAAAGACCACCGCTCTTAGATTCAAATAACCCATTACAGAGCCATCTCACACAGAGGCATTGTGTGTGTGTGTGTGTGTGTGTTTGTCCTTGGGGGAAAATGAAAGCAATAGGTGATGCACAGCCTCATCATGAGATAAATCTGAAAGCAATATCACATCTGTGGAGGGATCTCATCTTGAATATGACAATGTACTGCGAAGGGGCTGTGACTTGATACCAATTATAGGAATGTAGAAGGACATCTCAATCACACAGGTTGTGTAGCTGAACAGGGCCTGATGGATTACATTGGTTGTGTGTGTGTGTGTGTGTGTGTGTGTGTGTGTGTGTGTGTGTGCGTGCGTGCGTGCGTGCGTGCGTGCGTGCGTGCGTGCGTGCGTGCGTGCGTGTGTGTGTGTGTAAACTCCAGCTCTGTTCTAATGCACTTCTGTAACACTCTATTTTAAAGAGAGGGAAGGATGAACAGAGAGAGAGGGTAAACGTTTTATACACCACTTAGTTACTATATGATGGAGCTTTGTTGTGTGTCGCTGCAAAATATATTGGAGAACAAGTGATTGCTTGGCGCAAGTTTAAGTTCGTTCCACCTGAGCGAGTCTGACTACCAATCAGATACCATTATGATGTCAGAGACCACTGTGATGTCAGAGACCACTATGATGTTAGAGACCACTATGATGTCAGAGACCACTATGATGTCAGAGACCACTATGATGTTAGAGACCACTATGATGTCAGAGACCACTGTGATGTCGGAGACCACTGTGATGTCAGAGACCACTGTGATGTCAGAGACCACTGTGATGTCAGAGACCACTATGATGTCAGACACCACTATGATGTCAGAGATCACTATGATGTCGGAGACCACTATGATGTCAGAGACCACTATGATGTTAGAGACCACTATGATGTCAGAGACCACTATGATGTCAGAGACCACTATGATGTTAGAGACCACTATGATGTCAGAGACCACTGTGATGTCGGAGACCACTGTGATGTCAGAGACCACTGTGATGTCGGAGACCACTGTGATGTCAGAGACCACTATGATGTCAGACACCACTATGATGTCAGAGACCACTATGATGTCGGAGACCACTGTGATGTCAGAGACCACTATGATGTTAGAGACCACTATGATGTTAGAGACCACTATGATGTCAGACACCACTATGATGTCAGAGACCACTATGATGTTAGAGACCACTGTGATGTCAGAGACAACTATGATGTTAGAGACCACTATGATGTTAGAGACCACTATGATGTCAGACACCACTATGATGTCAGACACCAATATGATGTCAGAGACCACTATGATGTTAGAGACCACTATGATGTTAGAGACCACTATGATGTTAGAGACCACTATGATGTTAGAGACCACTATGCAGTCAGACACCACTATGATGTCAGACACCACTATGATGTTAGAGACCACTATGATGTTAGAGACCTCTATGATGTCAGACACCACTATGATGTTAGAGACCACTATGATAATAGAGACCACTATGATGTCAGAGGCCACTATGATGTCAGACGCCACTATGATGTCAGAGACCACTATGATGTCAGAGACCTCTATGATGTCAGACACCACTATGATGTTAGAGACCACTATGATGTCAGACACCAGCTATGATGTCAGAGACCACTATGATGTCAGAGACCACTATGATGTTAGAGACCACTATGATGTCAGACACCAGCTATGATGTCAGAGACATTTACATCATTTAAGTCATTTAGCAGACGCTCTTATCCAGAGCGACTTACCACTATGATGTCAGACACCACTATGATGTCAGAGACCACTATGATGTCAGACACCACTATGATGTCAGAGACCACTATGATGTCAGAGACCACTATGATGTTAGAGACCACTATGCTGTCAGACACCAGCTATGATGTCAGAGACCACTATGATGTCAGACACCACTATGATGTCAGAGACCACTGTGATGTCGGAGACCACTGTGATGTCGGAGACAACTGTGATGTCAGAGACCACTGTGATGTCAGAGACCACTGTGATGTCAGACACCACTATGATGTCAGAGACCACTATGATGTCAGACACCACTATGATGTCAGAGACCACTATGATGTTAGAGACCACTATGCTGTCAGACACCAGCTATGATGTCAGAGACCACTATGATGTCAGACACCACTATGATGTCAGAGACCACTGTGATGTCGGAGACCACTGTGATGTCGGAGACAACTGTGATGTCAGAGACCACTGTGATGTCAGAGACCACTGTGATGTCAGAGACCACTGTGATGTTAGAGACCACTATGATGTTAGAGACCTCTATGATGTCAGACACCACTATGATGTCAGACACCACTATGATGTCAGACACCACTATGATGTCAGAGACCACTATGATGTTAGAGACCACTATGATGTTAGAGACCTCTATGATGTCAGACACCACTATGATGTTAGAGACCACTATGATGTTAGAGACCACTATGATGTCAGAGGCCACTATGATGTCAGAGACCACTATGATGTCAGAGACCACTATGATGTCAGACACCACTATGATGTCAGAGACCACTATGATGTCAGAGACCACTATGATGTTAGAGACTACTATGATGTCAGACACCAGCTATGATGTCAGAGACCACTATGATGTTAGAGACCACTATGATGTCAGACACCACTATGATGTCAGAGACCACTATGATGTCAGAGACCACTATGATGTCAGACACCAGCTATGATGTCAGAGACCACTATGATGTTAGAGACCACTATGATGTCAGACACCACTATGATGTCAGAGACCACTATGATGTTAGAGACCACTATGCTGTCAGACACCAGCTATGATGTCAGAGACCACTATGATGTCAGACACCACTATGATGTCAGAGACCACTGTGATGTCGGAGACCACTGTGATGTCGGAGACAACTGTGATGTCAGAGACCACTGTGATGTCAGAGACCACTGTGATGTCAGAGACCACTGTTAGTGATGTCAGAGATGTCAGACCACTATGATGTTAGAGACCATTAGAGACCTCTATGATGTCAGACACCACTATGATGTTAGAGACCACTATGATGTTAGAGACCACTATGATGTCAGAGGCCACTATGATGTCAGAGACCACTATGACACCAGACTATGATGTCAGAGACCACTATGATGTCAGACACCACTATGATGTCAGAGACCACCACTATGATGTTAGAGACCACTATGATGTTAGAGACACTACTGATGTCAGAGACCACTATGATGTTAGAGACCACTATGATGTTAGAGACCTCTATGATGTCAGACACCACTATGATGTTAGAGACCACTATGATGTTAGAGACCACTATGATGTCAGAGGCCACTATGATGTCAGAGACCACTATGATGTCAGAGACCACTATGATGTCAGACACCACTATGATGTCAGAGACCACTATGATGTCAGAGACCACTATGATGTTAGAGACTACTATGATGTCAGACACCAGCTATGATGTCAGAGACCACTATGATGTTAGAGACCACTATGATGTCAGACACCACTATGATGTCAGAGACCACTATGATGTCAGAGACCACTATGATGTCAGACACCAGCTATGATGTCAGAGACCACTATGATGTCAGACACCACCATGATGTCAGAGACCACTATTGTGAATAAATTGTAACAACAATATGTTGTGAATGTATTGTAATGTATGACATTTTTAAAAATAAACCTCATTAATTTTGCCGGACCCCAAGAAGAGTAGCTGCTGCTTTGGCAGTAACTAATGGGGATCCATAATAAACCCCAGGTACAGTAGCTGCTGCTTTGGCAGTAACTAATGGGGATCCATAATAAACCCCAGGTAGAGTAGCTGCTGCTTTGGAAGGAACTAATGGGGATCCATAATAAACCCCAGGTAGAGTAGCTGCTGCTTTGGCAGTAACTAATGGGGATCCATAATATATACAAACCAAATGTGATTGATGGACTAATGACCGTAAAGGATTACGTTTAGAAAGTAACCTACCCAACCATGCCTTCATAGTGCATTATGGGCTCTAGTCAAAAGTAGTGCACTATATAAAGGGAGTAGGGGGGGCATTTGGGACAGCCAGGGATAAATCAATGGAAAGAGGCTCCATATGAGAAATGTCAACAGCAGCATCTCAGGTCAAACACTCCCCCGGAGGATAGCCTGCCATACGTACAGCATTGTTACAGAGATAGCATCTTATTGACCGGTCACGCACACACACCCACGCGCACCCATACACGCACCCACGCGCACACACACACACACACACACACACTCACGGAGCATCGGCAGTTACCACTAGCTCGCACCTGCACGCACGCATGGACACACACACACACACGCACCCACACGCACGCACACACATGCATGTACACACGCACACACACACGCGCACGTACACGCATGCATGCACACACACCTGCACGCACCCATACGCACACACAAATGCACACACTTTCACACACACACACACACGCACGCACACACCCACACGCACGCACTCACTCACACACACGCACGTACACACATGAGTGCACCCCCCTACAAACGCGCAAGAGATTGTCGAGAAGTACATCTCTTGACCTTTTTGAAAATGTCACATCATAAAGAAAATTGGAGACTTCTCCATTGACAGCCTTCAGTAGAGAAAGACAACGGAGACTTCTCCACTTACAGCCTTCAGTAGAGAAAGACAACGGAGACTTCTCCACTTACAGCCTTCAGTAGAGAAAGACAACGGAGACTTCTCCACTTACAGCCTTCAGTAGAGAAAGACAACGGAGACTTCTCCACTTACAGCCTTCAGTAGAGAAAGACAACGGAGACTTCTCCACTCACAGCCTTCAGTAGAGAAAGACAACGGAGACTTCTCCACTCACAGCCTTCAGTAGAGAAAGACAATGGAGACTTCTCCACTCACAGCCTTCAGTAGAGAAAGACAAGACACTTTAACATTGTGTGTAGGCCAGTGACAAACAATCTCAATATAATCTGTTTTAAATTCAAGCTGTACCACAACAAAATGAGGGGTGTGAAAACTTTCTGAAGGCTCTATAGATATATGTTATAACAGCAGCATACAGTTTGAAGTATGTTCCAAGGCAGGAATCACATCCACAGTGAAGGGGCCAGGCAGGAATCACATCCACAGTGAAGGGGCCAGGCAGGAATCACATCCACAGTGAAGGGGCCAGGCAGGAATCACATCCACAGTGAAGGGGCCAGGCAGGAATCACATCCACAGTGAAGGGGCCAGGCAGGAATCACATCCACAGTGAAGGGGCCAGGCAGGAATCACATCCACAGTGAAGGGGCCAGGCGGGAATCACATCCACAGCGAAGGGGCCAGGCAGGAATCACATCCACAGTGAAGGGGCCAGGCGGGAATCACATCCACAGTGAAGGGGCCAGGCGGGAATCACATCCACAGTGAAGGGGCCAGGTGGGAATCACATCCACAGTGAAGGGGCCAGGCGGGAATCACATCCACAGTGAAGGGGCCAGGCAGGAATCACATCCACAGTGAAGGGGCCAGGCAGGAATCACATCCACAGTGAAGGGGCCAGGCAGGAATCACATCCACAGTGAAGGGGCCAGGCAGGAATCACATCCACAGTGAAGGGGCCAGGCAGGAATCACATCCACAGTTAAGGGGCCAGGCAGGAATCACAACCACAGTGAAGGGGCCAGGCAGGAATCACATCCACAGTGAAGGGGCCAGGCAGGAATCACATCCACAGTGAAGGGGCCAGGCAGGAATCACAACCACAGTGAAGGGGCCAGGCAGGAATCACAACCACAGTGAAGGGGACAGGCAGGAATCACATCCACAGTGAAGGGGCCAGGCAGGAATCACATCCACAGTGAAGGGGCCAGGAAAGGAATCACAACCACAGTGAAGGGGCCAGGCAGGAATCACATCCACAGTGAAGGGGCCAGGCAGGAATCACATCCACAGTGAAGGGGCCAGGCAGGAATCTCATCCACAGTGAAGGGGCCAGGTGGGAATCACATCCACAGTGAAGGGGCCAGGCAGGAATCACATCCACAGTGAAGGGGCCAGGCAGGAATCACATCCACAGTGAAGGGGCCAGGCAGGAATCACATCCACAGTGAAGGGGGCAGGCAGGAATCACATCCACAGTGAAGGGGCCAGGCAGGAATCACATCCACAGTGAAGGGGCCAGGTGGGAATCACATCCACAGTGAAGGGGCCAGGCAGGAATCACAACCACAGTGAAGGGGCCAGGCAGGAATCACAACCACAGTGAAGGGGGCAGGCAGGAATCACATCCACAGTGAAGGGGCCAGGAGGGAATCACAACCACAGTGAAGGGGCCAGGCAGGAATCACATCCACAGTGAAGGGGCCAGGTGGGAATCACAACCACAGTGAAGGGGCCAGGCAGGAATCACATCCACCGTGAAGGGGCCAGGCAGGAATCACATCCACAGTGAAGGGGCCAGGCAGGAATCACATCCACAGTGAAGGGGCCAGGCAGGAATCATTTCCACAGTGAAGGGGCCAGGCTTCCACAGTGAAGGGGCCAGGCAGGAATCACATCCACAGTGAAGGGGCCAGGTGGGAATCACAACCACAGTGAAGGGGCCAGGCAGGAATCACATCCACAGTGAAGGGGGCAGGCAGGAATCACATCCACAGTGAAGGGGCCAGGCAGGAATCTCATCCACAGTGAAGGGGCCAGGCAGGAATCACATCCACAGTGAAGGGGCCAGGTGGGAATCACATCCACAGTGAAGGGGGCAGGGAGGAATCACATCCACAGTGAAGGGGCCAGGTGGGAATCACATCCACAGTGAAGGGGCCAGGTGGGAATCACATCCACAGTGAAGGGGCCAGGAGGGAATCACAACCACAGTGAAGGGGCCAGGCTGGAATCACAACCACAGTGAAGGGGCCAGGCTGGAATCACAACCACAGTGAAGGGCCCAGGCAGGAATCACAACCACAGTGAAGGGGCCAGGCTGGAATCACATCCACAGTAAAGGGGCCAGGTGGGAATCACATTTTATTTTTCCGAAGCCCAAGATAATTTCTTATACTTTAGGTAGAGTGTTTAGCTTTGCCCTGATGCGTGACGCTGGGAGCTCGGCGCTCTGCTCAATAGCTGGGCCTGTAGTGAAACTGAACTGGCAGATCAAACAGTGATTCATTGTTTGGTGAATGTCACTAAGTATGTGAGGACATCAACATGCCTTTTGTGGGATTAAATAAAGCCTGGGCCTTTTAGACACCCCATAAACACCATTATGTTATTAATACACTGAGACCGGGGGGTGAATGTACAGTATAGTGCCACTCCACTGGTATAATATAGGGAGTGAATTAACACATCACATTGACTGTGATGTTATTAGTAGTCTGAGACTGTAGGGAGGGATGGATAGAACACTGAGACTGTAGGGAGGAATGGATAGAACACTGAGACTGTAGGGGGGGATGGATAGAACACAGACTGTAGGGAGGGATGGATAGTAGGGAGGGATGGATAGAACACTGAGACTGTAGGGAGGAATGGATAGAACACAGAGACTGTAGGGAGGAATGGATAGAACACAGAGACTGTAGGGAGGAATGGATAGAACACTGAGACTGTAGGGAGGGATGGATAGAACACTGAGACTGTAGGGAGGGATGGATAGAACACTGAGACTGTAGGGAGGGATGGATAGTAGGGAGGGATGGATAGAACACTGAGACTGTAGGGAGGAATGGATAGAAGACTGAGACTGTAGGGAGGGATGGATAGAACACTGAGACTGTAGGGAGGGATGGATAGAACACAGAGACTGTAGGGAGGGATGGATAGAACACTGAGACTGTAGGGAGGGATGGATAGTACACTGAGACTGTAGGGAGGGATGGATAGTAGGGAGGAATGGATAGAACACTGAGACTGTAGGGAGGGATGGATAGAACACTGAGACTGTAGGGAGGGATGGATAGAACACTGAGACTGTAGGGAGGGATGGATAGAACACTGAGACTGTAGGGAGGGATGGATAGAACACAGAGACTGTAGGGAGGAATGGATAGAACACAGAGACTGTAGGGAGGAATGGATAGAATATTGAGACTGTAGGGAGGGATGGATAGAACACTGAGACTGTAGGGAGGAATGGATAGAACACTGAGACTGTAGGGAGGGATGGATAGTAGGGAGGGATGGATAGAACACAGAGACTGTAGGGAGGAATGGATAGAACACAGAGACTGTAGGGAGGAATGGATAGAACACAGAGACTGTAGGGAGGAATGGATAGAATATTGAGACTGTATGGAGGGATGGGTAGAACACTGAGACTGTAGGGAGGAATGGATAGAATACTGAGACTGTAGGGAGGAATGGATAGAATACTGAGACTGTAGGGAGGGATGGATAGAACACTGAGACTGTAGGGAGGAATGGATAGAACATAGAGACTGTATGGAGGAATGGATAGAACACTGAGACTGTAGGGAGGGATGGATAGAACACTGAGACTGTAGGGAGGAATGGATAGAACACAGAGACTGTAGGGAGGAATGGATAGAACACAGAGACTGTAGGGAGGGATGGATAGAACACTGAGACTGTAGGGAGAAATGGATAGTAGGGAGGGATGGATAGAACACTGAGACTGTAGGGAGGGATGGATAGAACACAGAGACTGTAGGGGGGAATGGATAGAACACAGAGACTGTAGGGAGGAATGGATAGAACACTGAGACTGTAGGGAGGAATGGATAGAACACTGAGATTGTAGGGAGGAATGGATAGAACACTGAGACTGTAGGGAGGGATGGATAGTAGGGAGGGATGGATAGAACACTGAGACTGTAGGGAGGAATGGATAGAACACTGAGACTGTAGGGAGGGATGGATAGAACACTGAGACTGTAGGGAGGGATGGATAGAACACTGAGACTGTAGGGAGGGATGGATAGAACACTGAGACTGTAGGGAGGGATGGATAGAACACAGACTGTAGGGAGGAATGGATAGAACACTGAGACTGTAGGGAGGGATGGATAGTAGGGAGGGATGGATAGAACACTGAGACTGTACGGAGGGATGGATAGAACACTGAGACTGTAGGGAGGAATGGATAGAACACTGACTGTAGGGAGGGATGGATAGAACACTGAGACTGTAGGGAGGGATGGATAGAACACTGAGACTGTAGGGAGGGATGGATAGGACACAGACTGTAGGGAGGAATGGATAGAACACTGAGACTGTAGGGAGGGATGGATAGAACACTGAGACTGTAGGGAGGAATGGATAGAACACAGACTGTAGGGAGGAATGGATAGAACACTGAGACTGTCGGGAGGGAAGCCCTCCCTACAGTCTCAGTACCAAAATCAAAGTAATGCTGTCTCAGTACCAAAATCACAGGAAAGGTGTCTCAGTACCAACATCACAGTGAAGCTGTTTCAGCACCAAAATCACAGTAATGCTGTCTCAGTACCAAAATCACAGTAAAGCTGTCTCAGTACCAAAATCACAGTAAAGCTGTCTCAGTACCAAAATCACAGTAATGCTGTCTCAGTACCTAAATCACAGTGAAGCTGTCTCAGTACCTAAATCACAGTAAAGCTGTCTCAGTACCTAAATCACAGTAAAGCTGTCTCAGTACCAAAATCACAGTAAAGCTGTCTGTCTTAGTACCAAAATCACAGTAAAGCTGTCTCAGTACCTAAATCACAGTGAAGCTGTCTCAGTACCTAAATCACAGTAAAGCTGTCTCAGTACCTAAATCACAGTAAAGCTGTCTCAGTACCAAAATCACAGTGAAGCTGGCTGTCTCAGTACCAAAATCACAGTAAAGCTGTCTCAGTAGCTACATCACAGTAAAGCTGTCTCAGTAGCTACATCACAGTAAAGCTGTCTCAGTAGCTACATCACAGTAAAGCTGTCTCAGTAGCTACATCAAAGTAAAGCTGTCTCAGTACCAACATCACATTAAAGCTGTCTCAGTACCTACATCACAGTAAAGCTGTCTCAGTAGCTACATCACAGTAAAGCTGTCTCAGTACCAACATCACAGTAAAGCTGTCTCAGTACCAACATCACAGTAAAGCTGTCTCAGTAGCTAAATCAAGGTGAAGCTGTCTCAGTAGCTAAATCACAGTAAAGTTGTCTCAGTAGCTAAATCACAGTAAAGCTGTCTCAGTAGCTAAATCAAAGTAAAGCTGTCTCAGTACCAACATCAAAGTAAAGCTGTCTCGGTACCAACATCAAAGTAAAGCTGTCTCAGTACCTAAATAACAGTAAAGCTGTCTCAGTAGCTACATCAAAGTAAAGCTGTCTCAGTAGCTTATGCCCTTGTCTTAGTTGTCCCTTATGTCCTTCTCCCAGACACAGAGAGACAGGTGAGAATTGTTCAGGTGGTTGTGGTTCCCCTACCTGCTGCTCCTCAAGGTCTTCCTCACTGGTCTAACTTAGGCCCCTGAGGCTGGTGTGGTGCTGCCCTGGCTGGTCTAACTTAGGCCCCTGAGGCTGGTCTGGTGCTGCCTTGGCTGGTCTAACTTAGGCCCCTGAGGCTGGTCTGGTGCTGCCTTGGCTAGTCGAACTTAGGCCCCTGAGGCTGGTCTGGTGCTGCCTTGGCTAGTCGAACTTAGGCCCCTGAGGCTGGTGTGGTGCTGCCTTGGCTGGTCTAACTTAGGCCCCTGAGGCTGGTCTGGTGCTGCCTTGGCTAGACGAACTTAGGCCCCTGAGGCTGGTCTGGTGCTGCCTTGGCTAGTCGAACTTAGGCCCCTGAGGCTGGTGTGGTGCTGCCCTGGCTGGTCTAACTTAGGCCCCTGAGGCTGGTCTGGTGCTGCCTTGGCTGGTCTAACTTAGGCCCCTGAGGCTGGTCTGGTGCTGCCTTGGCTAGTCGAACTTAGGCCCCTGAGGCTGGTCTGGTGCTGCCTTGGCTAGTCGAACTTAGGCCCCCGAGGCTGGTCTGGTGCTGCCTTGGCTGGTCTAACTTAGGCCCCTGAGGCTGGTCTGGTGCTGCCTTGGCTGGTAATCTAAATGAAAAGGACAGTGAGCACTCGGCTGTCAAACAAACACACGTCTATCCACACCAGCTCATATCAATCTGTAACATTTCAGATGCATTAAGCTTGCTACAGTATGTCTGCATCCCAAATAAAACCATTTTCCCAAGTGAGGTGCACAACTTTAGACCAAAGCCCTATTAGGGACACAATCTGCGTATGCCTGAAGCTGTTCAGCTGTGCATAGTAGTGCAAAATGGAGAGGGTATGACCTTGTTTCTCCTCAAACTGTACTTCCATAGACAGAGAGTGGATGTAAATATCAATTTCACAGAGAGGAGAGGTGGATATTCTATATGAGATACTGATACACTTTTAAGTGCTTGGCAACGTGAGCAGTGGGACTCTGTTGGGACTTCAACAACATAACCAACCTGGACAATACACAAGCAAACAGAAGTTGATAGTTATTGTCGACATTTACTAACGTGTATAAAAATGGCCTGTGTTTGCCAAAAACACAGTCATTATATTATTCAGGACAGCAGATGAAACCTTGGCACATTTATCCGTTGCTGTAATGATTTATGAAACCACATGAGGGCGCTATAGGCATTCTTTCACACGGGTGGCGAGGAACTCTTCCATGCAAAACTGCTGCATTGGTTAATCACCAAGGGGCTCACACAACACTGTGCAAGTTTCAACCCTGTATGATGAGAAAATACCTACATGAGAGCCTAAATCCTTTTTCAATAAGAGAGCAACTACTTTAGTGTTTAACCAACCGTCTCACAACACTATTGAATAGGACAAGAGAATGCCTGACGTCATATATGTGAGGCTAACGTAAAAGCGATAGTAGAAACGATACACTGTGGTTGTCCCCTGTTCCCTGTCCTCTGTCCCCGTCCCCCGTCCCCTGTCCTCTATCCCCTGTCCTCTGTCCCCTATCCCCTGTCCCCTGTACTCTATCCCCTATCCCCTGTCCTCTGTCCCCTATCCCCTGTCCTCTGTCCCCTATCCCCTGTCCCCTGTCCTCTATCCCCTGTCCTCTATCCCCTGTCCTCTATCCCCTGTCCCCTGTCCTCTATCCCCTGTCCTCTGTCCCCTATCCCCTGTCCCCTGTCCTCTATCCCCTGTCCTCTATCCCCTGTCCTCTGTCCCCTATCCCCTGTCCCCTGTCCCCTGTCCCCTACCCTGTCCCCTGTCCCTGTCCCCTGTACTCTATCCCCTGTCCCCTGTCCCCTATCCCCTGTCCCCTGTCCCCTGTCCCTGTCCCCTGTCCTCTATCCCCTGTCCCCTATCCCCTGTCCTCTGTCCCCTGTCCTCTATCCCCTGTCCTCTGTCCCCTGTCCCCTGTCCCCTATCCCCTGTCCTCTATCCCCTGTCCTCTGTCCCCTATCCCCTGTCCTCTGTCCCCTGTCCTCTGTCCCCTGTCCTCTATCCCCTGTCCCCTGTCCTCTATCCCCTGTCCTCTATCCCCTGTCCTCTATCCCCTGTCCTCTATCCCCTGTCCCCTGTCCTCTATCCCCTGTCCTCTGTACTCTATCCCCTGTCCCATGTCCCCTGTACCTGTCCCCTGTCCTCTGTCCCCTGTCCCCTACCCTGTCCCCTGTCCCTGTCCCCTGTACTCTATCCCCTGTCCTCTGTACTCTATCCCCTGTTCCATGTCCCCTGTACCTGTCCCCTGTCCCTGTCCCCTAGCTGTATTAACAACAGCAGTTCTGCCTGAGCCCTGAAGCCATCCGCCTGCCTAGTGTTACATGACAAGCGTTTGGCTACAGCCGCAATAACATCTGCTAAACACATGTGACTGATAAAATGTTATTTTATTTGATAGTGAAGGGGACTATCAGTATTATGGGATGCCTCTGCAGCCTATAGCCATAGAGACATTTCCTGTAATACAAGGTGCCATGCTGCGGCTCGGCCAGTAAACGCTCTCTGAAGTATCTAAAATGGCACCCTATTCCCTACACAGTGCACTACTTTTGACCAGAGCCCTGTGTGGAATAAGATGCCATTTCGGATGTAGAACCCCTGAATCTCCATTGTGTTGCTGCACGGGAGAAGTCAGGAGCAGGAAGGATCATTTCAAACAGCAGCACTACCAATAAACGTCAGAAAGAGAGGGGAGTTTTAAGGAGGCTGAACCGCCACAGGCAAACAGAGGGGAGTTTTGAGAAGACTGGACAGCTTCAGGCAAACAGAGGGGAGTTTTAAGGAGGCTGAACCGCCTCAGGCAAACAGAGGGGAGTTTTGAGAAGACTGGACAGCCTCAGGCAAACAGAGGGGAGTTTTGAGAAGACTGGACCGCTACAGGCAAACAGAGGGGAGTTTTGAAGACTGGACAGCTTCAGGCAAACAGAGGGTTTTAAGAGTTTTGGCAAACAGAGGGGAGTTTTGAGAAGACTGGACAGCTTCAGGCAAACAGAGGGGAGTTTTAAGGAGGCTGAACCGCCACAGGCAAACAGAGGGGAGTTTTGAGAAGACTGGACAGCTTCAGGCAAACAGAGGGGAGTTTTAAGGAGGCTGAACCGCTACAGGCAAACAGAGGGGAGTTTTGAGAAGACTGGACAGCTTCAGGCAAACAGAGGGGAGTTTTGAGAAGACTGGACAGCTTCAGGCAAACAGAGGGGAGTTCTGAGGCTGAACAGCCTCAAGCAAACAGAGGGGAGTTTTGAGAAGACTGGACAGCTTCAGGCAAACAGAGGGGAGTTCTGAGGCTGAACAGCCTCAGGCAAACAGAGGGGAGTTTTAAGGAGGCTGAACCGCCTCAGGCAAACAGAGGGGAGTTTTGAGAAGACTGGACAGCTTCAGGCAAACAGAGGGGAGTTTTGAGAAGACTGAACAGCCTCAGGCAAAGAGAGGGGAGTTTTAAGGAGGCTGAACCGCCTCAGACAAACAGAGGGGGGGTTGAGAAGACTGAACAGCTTCAGGCAAACAGAGGGGGGGTTGAGAAGGCTGAACAGACTCAGGCAAACAGTGGGGAGTTTTGAGAAGGCTAAACAGCTTTAGGCAAACAGAGGGGGGATTGAGAAGGCTGAACAGCCTCAGGCAAAGACACACCGAGCATACTAAAGCACAACTAGTCAGACTGGGGGAGAGAGGCAGGGGTGCACTCTTTCCCCTCTTCAAAATAGCAGGTGTACTTTCTTGTCGGAATTTTGTGTTAGGATTCAGATGAACATTGAGTGATTTTCTGATCTCTGACTTTCTCTTGCTGTGATCTCTGACCAGCTACCTAACAGTCTGTTACGAGAGACTATGTGGTAATATTGACCTTGTAAGGGAGTGCGTAACTGGCGGCAGGGAAGTCAGGCGCAGGAGAGCAAAACTGTGTGATCAACGGAGCAGTTTTATTCATAAAAACCACCGGAAACCAGAACAACAAACAAATGGGTACAAAACCCGTCGCGCACCAGAGAAAACATGCACATGCACTTACAATAAACAATTCCTCACAAAGACATGGGGGGAAATGAGGGTTGAATACACAACATGTAATGAGGGATATTGAGACAAGGTGTGTGAGAAGACAAGACAAAACAAATGGAAAATGAAAAGTGGATCGATGATGGCTAGAAGCCCAGCGACGCCGACCGCCGAGCGCGGCCCGAACAAGGAGAGGAACCGACTTCGGCGGAAGTCGTGACAGACCTAGTGCATTCGGAAAGTATTCAGACAGCTTGACTTTTTCCACATTTTGTTACGTTACAGCCTTATTCTAAAATGGATTGAATAAAACATTTTCCTCATCAATCTACAGACAATACGCCATAATGACATCACAATACCCTATAATGACTAAGTTAAATCAGGTTTTTAGAAATGGTTGGAAATGTATTACAATTTACAACAACAGAAATACCTTATTTACATAAGTATTCAGACCCTTTGCTATGAGACTCAAAATTGAGCTCAGGTGCATCCTGTGTCCATTCATCATCCTTGAGATTGATTGGAGTTCACCTGTAGTAAATTTAACTGATTGGACATGATTTGGAAAGGCACACAACTGTCTATATAGAGCTCCGAGACACGGTTGTGTCGAGGCATAGATCTGGGGAAGGGTACCAAAATATTTCTGCAGCATTGAAGGTCCCCAAGAACCGTGGCCTCCATTATTGTTAAATGGATAAAGTTTGGGACCACCAAGACTCTTCCTAGAGCTGGCCACCCAGCCAAACTGAGCAATCGGGGGAGAAGGGCCTGGTGAGGTGACCAAGAACCCGATGGTCACTCTGACAAAGCTCCAGACTTCCTCTGTGGAGATGGGAGAACCTTTCAGAAGGACAGACATCTCTGCAGCATTTCACCAATCAGGCATTTATGGTAGAGTGGCCAGACGGAAGCCACTCCTCAGTGAAATGCACATGACAGACTGCATGGAGTTTGCCAAAAGGCACCTAAAGGACTGAGACCATCAGCTCAGCTAACCTTTGCTCAGAATATTCTCGCTAGTTTGCACAACGCGATTCAAACCAGAGCATACTGGACTGATTTTCTCTCCATATCCCGGGATTCCTACAGCAAGCTCTGAACCTTTTCACCGTTTCACGAATGGCTACTCCTGGCTAATGTCTCTGTCCCGAAGCAAGCACCAATTAGCCTGGAGCTAGCCCATGCTAGGCCCATCTCCCGGGTAGCTGAACAGGTCCATCAGCCACTCCTGGCCTACAATACCTATTTTGCCAATTGGCCTGGACCCCTTTTACTGCCGGTTCATAGATATCATCCTAATCAACTTGCCCTCCAAATACACCTCTGCTGTCTTCAACCAAGATCTCAGGGATCACTGCCTCATTGCCTGCATCCATAATGGGTCTGCGGTCAAACGACCACCCCTCATCACTGTCAAACGCTCCCTAAAACACTTCAGAGAGCAGGCCTTTCTAATCGACCTGGTCCCGGTTTCCTGGAAAGATATTGACCGCATCCCATCAGTAGAGGAAGTCTGGTTATTCATTAAAAGTGCCTTCCTCACCATCTTCAATAATCATGCCCCGTTCAAAAAATGTAGAACCAGGAATAGATATAGCCCTTGGTTCACTCCAGACCTGATTGTCCTCGACCAGCACAAAAACATCCTATGTGTCACACCCTGACCATAGTTTGCTTTGTATGTTCTATGTTTTGTTTGGTCAGGGTGTGATCTGAGTGGGCATTCTATGTTGGATGTCTTGTTTGTCTGTTTATGTGTTTGGGCCTGATATGGTTCTCAATCAGAGGCAGGTGTTAGTCATTGTCTCTGATTGGGAGCCATATTTAGGTAGCCTGTTTTGTATTGGGTTTTGTGGGTGATTGTTCCTGTCTTTGTGTTTGTTACACCAGATAGGGCTGTTTTCGGATTGTTCACGTTTCTTGTTTTTGTATATTGTTCTATTTTCATCTTGATTAAAGATGTATCAAAATAACCACGCAGCGTTTTGGTCCGCCTCTCCTTCAACAGAAGAAGCCGTGACACTATGGTGTACTGCATTAGCATCGAATAGCCCCCGTGATATGCAACTTTTCAGGGAAGTCAGGAACCAATATACACAGGCTGTTATGAAAGCTAAGGCTAGCTTTTTTAAACAGAAATTTGCATCCTGTAGCACAAACTCAAAAAAGTTCTGAGACACTGCAAAGTCCATGGAGAATAAGAGCACCTCCTCCCAGCTGCCACTGCACTGAGGCTAGGAAACAATGTCACCACCTATAAATCCAAGGTAATTGAGAATTTCAATAAACATTTTTCTACGGCTGGCCATGCTTTCCACCTGGCTACCCCTACCCCGGTCAACAGCTCTGCACCCCCCACAGCAACTCGCCCAAGCCTCCCCATTTCTCCTTCACCCAAATCCTGGTAGCGGATGTTCTGAAAGAGCTGCAAAATCGGGAGCTTTACAAATAAGCCGGTCTAGACAATCTAGACCCTCTTTCTAAAATGATCTGCCAAAATTGTTGCAACCCCTATTACTAGCCTGTTCAACCTCTCTTTCGCATCGTCTGATATTCCCAAAGATTGGAAAGCTTCCGCGGTCATCCCCCTCTGCAAAGGGGGAGACACTCTAGACCCAAACTGCTACAGACCTACATCTATCCTACCCTGCCTTTCTAAGGTATTCAAAAGCCAAGTTAATAACAAACAGATTACTGACCATTTCGAATCCCACTGTACATTTTCCACTATGCAATCTGGTTTCAGAGCTGGTCACGGGTGCACCTCAGCCACGCTCAAGGTCCTAAACGATATCATAACCGCCATCGATAAGAGACAATACTGTGCAGCCGTATTCGCCGACCTGTCCAAGGCTTTCGACTCTGTCAATCACCACATTCTTATCGGCAGACTCAACAGCCTTGGTTTCTAAAATGGCTGCCTCGCCTGGTTCGCCAACTACTTCTCTGATAGAGTTTAGTGTGTCAAATCGGAGGGCCTGTTGTCCGGACCTCTGGCAGTCTCTATGGGGGTGCCACAGGGTTAAATTCTCGGACCGACTCTTTTCTCTGTATACATCAATGATGTCACTCTTGGTGCTGGTGATTCTCTGATTCACCTCAACGCAGACGACACCATTCTGTATACTTCTGGCCCTTCTTTGGACACTGTGTTAACTAACCTCCAGACAAGCTTCAATGCCATACAACTCTACTTCTGTGGCCTCCAACTGCTCCTAACTGCAAGTAAAACTAAATGCATGCCCCTCAACCAATCGCTGCCCGCACCTGCCCACCTGTCCAGCATCGCTACTCTGGACGGTTCGGATTTCGAATATGTGGACAACTACAAATACCTAGGTGTCTTGTTAGAATGTAAACTCTCCTTCCAGACTCACATTAAGCATCTACAATCCAAAATTAAATCTAGAATCGGCTTCCTATTTCGCAACAAAGCATCCTTCACTCATGATGCCAAACATACCCTCGTAAAACTGACCATCCTACCGATCCTCGATTTCGGCGATGTCATTTGCAAAATAGCCTCCAACACTCTACTCAACAAACTGGATGCAGTCTATCACAGTGCAATCCGTTTTGTCACCAAAGCCCCATATACTACCCACCACTGCTACCTGCACACTCTCGTTGGCTGGCCCTCGCTTCATACTCATTGTCAAGTCCTGACCATAGAAAGCCTTTATTTTCTATGGTGTAGTAGGTCAGGGCGTGACTGGGGGGTGTTCTAGTTTATTATTTCTATGTGTAGTCTAGTTTTTGTCTTTCTATGTTGGCCTGGTATGGTTCCCAATCAGAGGCAGCTGTCTATCGTTGTCTCTGATTGAGGATCATATTTAGGTAGCCTTTTCCCACCTGTTGTTTGTGGGATCTTGTTTTTGTATTGTTGCTTTTGAGCCCTACAAGGCTGTACGTTTGTTTGTTTGTTTCTCTTGATTGTTTTTGATGCTGGTTCTCATTCTAATAAATGTATGATGAACTCAAATCACGCTGCGCCTTGGTCCCATTTCGACGAGCGTTACACTCGTCACCAAACCCACTGGCTCCAGGTCATCTACAAGTCTTTGCTAGGTAAAGCCCCGCCTTATCTCAGCTCACTGGTCACCATAGCAGCACCGACTCGTAGCACGCGCTCCAGCAGGTATATTTCACTGGTCACCCCCAAACCCAATTCCTCCTTTGGCCTCCTCGACTTCCAGTTCTCTGCTGCCAATGACTGGAACAAACTGCAAATATCACTGAAGCTGGAGACTCTTACCTCCCTCACTAGCTTTAAGCACCAGCTGTCAGAGCAGTTCACAAATCACTACACCTGTTCATAGCCCATCTGTAAATAGCCCATCCAACTACCTCATCCCCATACTGTATTATTCATTTATCTTGCTCCTTTGCACACCAGTATCTCTACTTGCACATTCATCTTTTGCACATCTACCATTCCAGTGTTTAATTGCTATATTGTAATTACTTCGCCACCATGGCCTATTTATTGCCTTACCTCTAATGATTCTCCTCTTCGTCTGAGGAAGAGTAGTCAAGATCGGACCAACACGCAGCGTGGTAAGTGTCCATGTTAATATTTTAATATAACAGAACACGAAACAAAAATAACAACGAGAATGTAAGAAACGAAACAGTCCTGTCAGGTGAAACAACAAAAAACAGAAAACAACTACCCACAAACACAGGTGGGAACAGGCTACCTAAGTATGGTTCTCAAACACATAGAAGTACAAAACCTAGAACAAAACATAGAATGCCCACCCCAACTCACGCCGTGACCAAACAAAACAGAGACATAAAAAAGGGACTTATAGGTCAGGACGTGACAACCTCCCTTATCTTATCTCATTTGCACACACTGTATATAGACTTTTTTTACTGTATTATTGACTGTATGTTTGTTTTTTCCATGTGTAACTCTGTGTTGTTGTATGTGTCGAACTGCTTTGCTTTTTCTTGGCCATGTCACAGTTGTAAATGAGAACTTGTTCTCAACTAGCCTACCTGATTAAATAAAAAATTTTAAACATGAAAAACAAGATTCTCTGGTCTGATGAAACCAAGATTGAACTCTTTAGCTTGAATGCCAAGCATCACATCTGGAGGAAACCTGGGACCATCCCTACGGTGAAGCATGGTGGTGGTAGCATCATGCTGTGGGGTTATTTTTCACGGACAGGGACTGGGAGGCTTGTCAGGACCAATGGAAAGATGAACCGAGCATCAGGGATCCTTGATGAAAACCTGCTCCAGAGCGCTCAGGACCTCAGACTGGGGGTGAAGTTTCACCTTCCAACAGAACAACAGCCAGGACAACGCAGGAGTGGCTTTGGGACAAGTCTCTGAATGACTTTGAGTGGCCCAGCCAGAGCCCGGACTTGAACCCGATCGAATATCTCTGGAGAGACCTGAAAATAGCTGTGCAGCGATGCTCCCCATCCAACCTGACAGAGCTTGAGAGGATCTACAGAGAAGAATTGGAGAATCTCCCCAAATACAGGTGCGCCAAGCTTGCAGCATCATACCCAAGAAGACTTGAGGCTGTAATCGCTGCCAAAGGTGCTACAACAAAGTACTGAGTAAAGGGTCTGAATACTTTAGACCCTTACTGTGATATTCCCATGTTATATTTGTAATACATTTGCAAACATTTCTTAAAACCTGTTTTTGCATTGTAATTATGGGTATCGTGTGTTTTAAAAAATTTTTTTTTTTTTTTTTAACCTTTATTTAACCAGGCAAGTCAGTTAAGAACACATTCTTATTTTCAATGACGGCCTGGGAACAGTGGGTTAACTGCCTGTTCAGGGGCAGAACGACAGATTTGTACCTTGTCAGCTCGGGGGTTTGAACTCACAACCTTCCGGTTACTAGTCCAACGCTCTAACCACTAGGCTACGCTGTTTTTGGAATCAATTTTACAATAAGGCTGTAATGTAAAAAAATGTGGAAAAAAATCAAGTGGTCTGAATGCACAAAACATTAGGAACGCCTGCTCTTTCCATGACATAGACTGACCAGGTGAATCCAGGTGAAAGCTATGATCAATGTAGATGAAGGGGAAGAGACAGGTTAACTAAAAAAAATGCCTTGAGACATTTGAGACATGGATTGTGTGTGTCCGCCATTCAGAGGGTGAATGGACAACACAAAATACCAAAGTGCCTCTGAACAGGGTATGATAGTAGGTGCCAGGAGCACCGGTTTGTGTCAAAAACTGCAACGCTGTCGGGTTTTTCACACTCAACAGTTTCCCATGTGTTTCAAGAACGGTCCACCAACCAAAGGACATCCAGCCAACTTGACACAACTGTGGGAAGCATTAGAGTCAATATGGGCCAACATCTCTCTGGAATGCTTTCAAGACCTTGCGGACTCCATGTCCCAACGAATTGAGGTGGTCCTGAGGGCAAAAGGGGGCGCAACTCTTTATTAGGAAGGTGTTTGTAATGTTTTCTACAGTCAGTGTATAGTATAATGAATGTTGTTGGGGCATCACAACACCTATATAGACATCAGACACAACCAACTTTCACAAACGAAAGACTAGACTGTAGAAAATAGCTGGCTACAGTATTCATCTATAGATTTAGGAGGAAGGTGCTGCAAAGAACAGAAAGAGAGAGAGAGAAAATCTCCTTGCGTATTTCACACCCTTGCCACCCTCCTCCCTATTTTCCTCACTCCGTCACTCCCTATTTTCCCCCTTCTCCCCTTCTCTGCCCCCTAGTAGTCAACAGATACCTGGCCTCTCTCCAGCTTCTATCATCGCCTCACAGGACAATGGACAACTGTGTGTTATGTCCTCTCTCTCTCTCTCTCTCCCCCCCTCTTTCTCTCTCTCTCTCTCTCCCGCTCTCTCTCTCCCCTCCTCTCTCTCTCCCTGCTCCCTCCCTCTCTCTTTCTCCCCCACCCCCACCACTCACCCCCCTCTCTCTCTCTCCCCCCTCTCTTTTTCTCCCCCTCTCTCTCTCTCTCTTCCTCTGTCCAAGCCGACCCAGATGGTCCTACAGTAACCTTCCAATCTTGCAGCACTGTGTCTTTTTACTTAGCTGTAGCCAGGGCCAGATTTAGACTGAGTGGAATAGTTTGTTAAGTTTTCCTCTCGTTCGTTCTTTCTCTGGTTCTCTGTAGGCTCTTTATGAGCCGATTCATAAGGCTGTCCCCTTGTTTTTCCCTGGTTGAAATGAACTGGAAGCGGATGCCATGGAGAGGAGAGACCAGTATTGTTTTGGCTCAGAAAAATGCTTAAAAGATGACTGTAACATTCTCTTCAGTTCAGGCTCTTTTTTCTACTTTCAGTATTCTTGACTTTTTCTATAGTACCATTAGTTCTATAGTACCATTAGTTCTATAGTTGACATTAGTTCTATAGTACCATTAGTTCTATAGTACCATTAGTTATATAGTACCATTAGTTATATAGTACCATTAGTTCTATAGTACCATTAGTTCTATAGTACCATTAGTTCTATAGTACTATTAGTTATATAGTACCATTTGTTCTATAGTACCATTAGTTATATAGTACCATTAGTTCTATAGTACCATTAGTTATATAGTACCATTAGTTCTATAGTACCATTAGTTCTATAGTACCATTAGTTATATAGTACCATTAGTTCTATAGTACCATTAGTTCTATAGTACCATTAATTCTATAGTACCATTAGTTCTATAGTATCATTAGTTCTATAGTACCATTAGTTCTATAGTACCATTAGTTATATAGTACCATTAGTTATATAGTACCATTAGTTCTATAGTACCATTAGTTATATAGTACCATTAGTTCTATAGTACCATTAGTTATATAGTACCATTAGTTCTAGTGTCACGCCCTGGTCAAAGTATTTTGTGTTTATCTTCATGTATTGGGTCAGGCCAGGGTGTGGCATGGGGTTTTTGTATTGTGGTGTGTTTTGTCTTGGGGTTTTGGTGTTGGTATTGGGATTGTAGCTTAGTTTTGTATCTAGCAAAGTCTATGGCTGTCTGGAGTGGTTCTCAATCAGAGGCAGGTGTTTATCGTTGTCTCTGATTGGGAACCATATTTAGGCAGCCATATTCTTTGAGTTTGTCGTGGGTGATTGTCCTTAGTGTCCTTGTTCCTGTCTATGTGTTAGGTTACATCAGTATAGGCTGTTTCGGTTTTCTTTACGTTTATTGTTTTTTGTAGTGTTTGTATTTAGATTCGTGTTACATTTGTTTATTAAATTATGGATCGCAATCTACACGCTGCATTTTGGTCCGACTCTCCTTCACTAAAAGAGAACCGTTACATATAGTACCATTAGTTCTATAGTACCATTAGTTCTATAGTACCATTAGTTCTATTAGTTCTATAGTACCATTAGTTCTATAGTACCTTTAGTTATATAGTACCATTAGTTCTATAGTACCATTAGTTCTATAGTACCATTAGTTCTATAGTACCATTAGTTCTATAGTACCATTAGTTCTATAGTACCTTTAGTTATATAGTACCATTAGTTCTATAGTACCATTAGTTCTATAGTACCATTAGTTCTATAGTACCTTTAGTTCTATAGTACCATATATAGTACCATTAGTTCTATAGTACCATTAGTTCTATAGTACCTTTAGTTATATAGTACCATTAGTTCTATAGTACCATTAGTTATATAGTACCATTAGTTCTATAGTACCATTAGTTCTATAGTACCATTAGTTCTATAGTACCTTTAGTTATATAGTACCATTAGTTCTATAGTTGCCATTAGTTCTATAGTAACACTAGTTCTATAGTTGCCATTTGTTCTATAGTACCATTAGTTCTATAGTTGCCATTAGTTATATAGTAACACTAGTTCTATAGTTGCCATGGTGTCCTAATAGCAGCCTAAGCACAGAGCTCCTGTAAATTTGTACATCATTAGTCATTTCTTTAGGTGTTTTTAATTGTTGTTTTTTTAATCAGCTGTTGTTGTTTCTTTAATAGCGTTACATTTTTATTGCGTATACAGAACCAGTCAAAAGTTTGGACTCACCGACTCATTTAAGGGTTTTTCTTTATTTGTACTATTTTCTATATGGTATAATAACAGTGAAGACATGAAAACTATGAAATGACACAAATGTAATCATGTAGCAACCAAAAAAGGGTTAAAGACTCCGTCAGGGAGAGTTTGAAAATGTCATTGAAGACATTTGCCAGTTGGTCTGCGAATGCTCTGTGTACACGTCTGGCCCTGCGGCCTCCTGAATGTTGACTTGTTAACTTCTTGGTGGCTGGGGGGCAGTATTGAGTATCTATATACTGTATAGATACTATAGAAGTGCACTACAGTCCATAGATACTATAGTAGTACACTACAGTTTAAAGATACTATAGAAGTACACTACAGTATATAAATACTATAGAAGTGCACTACAGTTTATAGATACTATAGTAGTACACTACAGTTTATAGATACTATAGTTGTACACTACAGTATATAGATACCATAGAAGTACACTACAGTCCGTAGCCTAGTGGTTAGAGTGTTGGACTAGTAACCGAAAAGTTGCAAGTCCCCGAGCTGACAAGGTACAAATCTGTCATTCTGCCCCTGAACAAGGCAGTTAACCCACTGTTCCTAGGCCATTATTGAAAATAAGAATTTGTTCTTAACTGACTTGCCTAGTTAAATAAAGGTTAAAAAAAAATATATATATATATAATACTATAATTTTAATACTATAATAGTATCTATAGACTGTAGTGTACTACTAAATAGTATCTATAGACTACTACAATGTCTGTAGACTGTACACTACTACAGTGTTTATAGACTGTACACTACTACAGTGTTTATAGACTGTACACTACTACAGTGTCTGTAGACTGTACACTACTACAGTGTTTGTAGACTGTACACTACTACAGTGTTTATAGACTGTACACTACTACAGTGTCTGTAGACTGTACACTACTACAGTGTCTGTAGACTGTACACTACTACAGTGTTTATAGACTGTACACTACTACAGTGTTTATAGACTGTACACTACTACAGTGCCTGTAGACTGTACACTACTACAGTGTCTGTAGACTGTACACTACTACAGTGTCTGTAGACTGTACACTACTACAGTGTCTGTAGACTGTACACTACTACAGTGTCTGTAGACTGTACACTACTACAGTGTTTATAGACTGTACACTACTACAGTGTCTGTAGACTGTACACTACTACAGTGTCTGTAGACTGTACACTACTACAGTGTCTGTAGACTGTACACTACTACAGTGTTTATAGACTGTACACTACTACAGTGTCTGTAGACTGTACACTACTACAGTGTCTGTAGACTGTACACTACTACAGTGTCTGTAGACTGTACACTACTACAGTGTCTGTAGACTGTACACTACTACAGTGTTTATAGACTGTACACTACTACAGTGTTTATAGATTGTACACTACTACAGTGTCTGTAGACTGTACACTACTTCAGTGTTTTCTTTTGAAAGTTTGAGCAGAAGCACTTATTAACAGGCTTGACTTTTCCAGGCGTTACTTTCTCCCCGGTGTGTGTGTGTGTGTGTGTGTGTGACCTCTCCTCAGCTGGCCGCTGATGACAGTTGGCCCTGTTTGTTGGGATGACAGGTCTTGTAGCCTGGTGGTCAATCAGTGTTTTGCTAATAATTAGTGGCCACTGTGGCTCACACATTCCAGTCAGTCAGGGCAGTGCACAGGGAGCAACACACACACACACACACACACACACACACACCGCAGTTACCACTAGCTCAAGCTTCTGTGACTGACTGGCTGGAAAATGACAGTGTACCTGTCCTGGGTCTGGAAGCATGCTGGCTAGCACAAGATCAATGGACAAGTCAGCATTGCACAGCCACAGCAGCAGCAACAACAACAACAACAGCTGATGATTAGATCTCTGCAGTGTTGCTACTGGACTTTCCTTTACAGATGGATGGGAAGCAACAACCATCTTTATCAATGTCATGATATTTGTCTCTCAGAAATACAGATTTAGAATTCACTCTATGGTTCTAGTGCATGTTTATCAGCAATACCATTTTCTGATGTTGCCATGCGTTTTCACAGTGTTGTTTTCTGATGTTGCCATGCGTTTTCACAGTGTCGTTTTCTGATGTTGCCATGCGTTTTCACAGTGTCGTTTTCTGATGTTGCCATGCGTTTTCACAGTGTCGTTTTCTGATGTTGCCATGCGTTTTCACAGTGTCGTTTTCTGATGTTGCCATCCGTTTTCACAGGTTCATTTTCTGATGTTGCCATGCGTTTTCACAGTGTTGTTTTCTGATGTTGCCATCCGTTTTCACAGGTTCATTTTCTGATGTTGCCATGCGTTTTCACAGTGTCGTTTTCTGATGTTGCCATCCGTTTTCACAGGTTCATTTTCTGATGTTTCCATGCGTTTTCAAAGTGTCGTTTTCTGATATTGCCATGCGTTTTCACAGTGTCGTTTTCTGATGTTGCCATGCGTTTTCACAGTGTCGTTTTCTGATGTTGCCATGCGTTTTCACAGTGTCGTTTTCTGATGTTGCCATACATTTTCACAGTGTTGTTTCAGAATACTCAGGCAATAACCAATAGATAGATATGATATTTTTCGGACCGAAGACATGGTGAAGTCACTATAAAATCCCTCAACATTAAAAGTGAATTGAGCATAGAGAAATATATGACTTCTGGGGGAAAATGACTTGGCTTCATATATTGTACGATAATAACGTTTCCATGGCACCAGACAATTACAGGTGGAGAGAATCCAATATGTTCAGAGTCACTATGGTCCAATCTCTCTCTGGGGTAGAACAGTCAACTCCCATAGGACTACTGCTGCTCTCTCTCGGGTAGTACAGTCAACTCCCACAGGACTACTGCTGCACTCTCTCGGGAACTACAGTCAACTCCCATAGGACTACTGCTGCTCTCTCTCGGGTAGTACAGTCAACTCCCATAGGACTACTGCTGCACTCTCTCGGGAACTACAGTCAACTCCCACAGGACTACTGCTGCACTCTCTCGGGTAGTACAGTCAACTCCCACAGGACTACTGCTGCACTCTCTCGGGTAGTACAGTCAACTCCCACAGGACTACTGCTGCACTCTCTCGGGAACTACAGTCAACTCCCACAGGACTATTGCTGCACTCTCTCGGGAACTACAGTCAACTCCCATAGGACTACTGCTGCTCTCTCTCGGGTAGTAAGGTCAACTCCCATAGGACTACTGCTGCACTCTCTCGGGTAGTACAGTCAACTCCCACAGGACTACTGCTGCACTCTCTCGGGAACTACAGTCAACTCCCACAGGACTACTGCTGCACTCTCTCGGGTAGTACAGTCAACTCCCATAGGACTACTGCTGCACTCTCTCGGGAACTACAGTCAACTCCCACAGGACTACTGCTGCTCTCTCTCGGGTAGTACAGTCAACTCCCATAGGACTACTGCTGCACTCTCTCGGGTAGTACAGTCAACTCCCACAGGACTACTGCTGCTCTCTCTCGGGAACTACAGTCAACTCCCACAGGACTACTGCTGCACTCTCTCGGGTAGTACAGTCAACTCCCACAGGACTACTGCTGCTCTCTCTCGGGTAGTACAGTCAACTCCCATAGGACTACTGCTGCACTCTCTCGGGAACTACAGTCAACTCCCACAGGACTACTGCTGCACTCTCTCGGGTAGTACAGTCAACTCCCACAGGACTACTGCTGCACTCTCTCGGGTACTACAGTCAACTCCCACAGGACTACTGCTGCTCTCTCTCGGGTAGTACAGTCAACTCCCATAGGACTACTGCTGCACTCTCTCGGGTAATACACTCAACTCCCACAGGACTACTGCTGCACTCTCTCGGGTAATACAGTCAACTCCCACAGGACTACTGCTGCTCTCTCTCGGGTAATACAGTCAACTCCCACAGGACTACTGCTGCTCTCTCTCGGGTAATACAGTCAACTCCCACAGGACTACTGCTGCTCTCTCTCGGGTAATACAGTCAACTCCCACAGGACTACTGCTGCTCTCTCTCGGGTAATACAGTCAACTCCCACAGGACTACTGCTGCACTCTCTCGGGTACTACAGTCAACTCCCACAGGACTACTGCTGCTCTCTCTCGGGTAGTACAGTCAACTCCCATAGGACTACTGCTGCACTCTCTCGGGTAGTACAGTCAACTCCCACAGGACTACTGCTGCACTCTCTCGGGTAATACAGTCAACTCCCACAGGACTACTGCTGCTCTCTCTCTGGTAATACAGTCAACTCCCACAGGACTACTGCTGCTCTCTCTCGGGTAATACAGTCAACTCCCACAGGACTACTGCTGCTCTCTCTCGGGTAATACAGTCAACTCCCACAGGACTACTGCTGCTCTCTCTCGGGTAATACAGTCAACTCCCACAGGACTACTGCTGCTCTTTCTCAGGTACTACAGTCAACTCCCACAGGACTACTGCTGCACTCTCTCGGGTAGTACAGTCAACTCCCACAGGACTACTGCTGCTCTCTCTCGGGTAATACAGTCAACTCCCACAGGACTACTGCTGCTCTTTCTCAGGTACTACAGTCAACTCCCACAGGACTACTGCTGCACTCTCTCGGGTAGTACAGTCAACTCCCACAGGACTACTGCCGATAAGGATTGTATAACTTTCTACTGGAAAGGTGGAATAAACAGTACCTCTCTTACAGGCAGAAATATGGACCCACTGTATTACTGACTTCCTGCCTACTGTTGTGGAACACAGCTTGATAGTGTCAGCCATTTCATTATTATTCTGTAACTCTCTCACAATACAATATAGTGCTAGTGCAGATTAAGTAACCATACTGTCGGTTCTTTAACTAAAAACATCAGCACGCCCTCCCCAAAAGAGTTATGAGGCTATGAGGCGTACGTTGTGTGTGCGTGTGCACACTCCTGAACCAATCCTGTGCTTCACGCTGCTCTGAAGACTTACACCAGATGCCCAGCCATGATGGGATATGGGCAGGTCATCCACATGCCACATGCATGGCCTCAACCTGGCACAGAAAGAGAACAAAGCCACAGTAATAAATGACCAGCCCAATGCCAGGAAAAGGCACATTGCCCACCGTTCTGGTACATAAAGCCCTAGCCTGGCAGAATACAGTATTACATTACTAAGTGGAATGTAGGGGGAGGTCTACAGGATGCTGTTGCTATTGACTACATGATATACATTACCAGCTGCATACAAACATTACCAGCTGCATACACACATTACCAGCTGCATACAAACATTACCAGCTGCATACACACATTACCAGCTGCATACAAACATTACCAGCTGCATACACACATTACCTGCTGCATACAAACATTACCAGCTGCATACAAACATTACCAGCTGCATACACACATTACCTGCGGCAGGGTAGCCTAGTGGTTAGAGCATTGGACTAGTAACCGAAAGGTTGCAAGTTCAAACCCCCTAGCTGACAAGGTACAAATCTGTCGTTCTGCCCCTGAACAGGCAGTTAACCCACTGTTCCTAGGCCGTCATTGAAAATAAGAATTTGTTCTTAACTGACTTGCCTAGTAAAATAAATAAATAAAATACAAACATTACATACACACATTACCAGCTGCATACAAACATTACCAGCTGCATACAAACATTACCAGCTGCATACACACATTACCTGCGGCAGGGTAGCCTAGTGGTTAGAGCATTGGACTAGTAACCGAAAGGTTGCAAGTTCAAACCCCCTAGCTGACAAGGTACAAATCTGTCGTTCTGCCCCTGAACAGGCAGTTAACCCACTGTTCCTAGGCCGTCATTGAAAATAAGAATTTGTTCTTAACTGACTTGCCTAGTAAAATAAATAAATAAAATACAAACATTACATACACACATTACCAGCTGCATACAAACATTACCAGCTGCATACAAACATTACCAGCTGCATACAAACATTACCAGCTGCATACACACATTACCAGCTGCATACACACATTACCAGCTGCATACAAACATTACCAGCTGCATACAAACATTACCAGCTGCATACAAACATTACCAGCTGCATACAAACCAACACCAACATTGATTTGAAAAAAAAAAACAGTTACTCTACAAATAATAATCTAGTCTCTCTCTCTGTCTCTCTCTGTCTCTCTGTCTCTCTCTCTCTCTCTGTCTCTCTCTCTGTCTGTCTCTCTGCCTGTCTCTCTCTCTGTCTCTCTGTCTCTCTCTCTCTCTCTGTCTCTCTGTCTCTCTCTCTGTCTGTCTCTCTCTCTGTCTGTCTGTCTGTCTCTCTCTCTGTCTCTCTCTCTGTCTGTCTCTCTGCCTGTCTCTCTCTCTGTCTCTCTCTGTCTCTCTCTGTCTCTCTCTCTGTCTGTCTGTCTGTCTGTCTCTCTCTCTCTCTCTCTCTCTCTCAAACTGCACACTGAAATCCTTCCTAAATTCATAGGGATCCTGTGTGGTATGGGCGGCAACACACTACTGAAATACTGCCATCGTTGCCATGAAATCCTGTGGCTTTAAGAGGCTGAACAGCTATACTACAGCTATGACCCTGACTTTGACATTGACAGCTTCCCCACCCCTCTCTCTACCTCCCTCCTCCCCCTGTCAGCTTCTTGTCAAACATTAACCCCCTAAATAAAATTAGCAAGACTGTAAATCGCTCAAGCACATGACCTCCATGTCTGCTCCTGTTGCACACACACACGCACACACGCACACACACACACACACACAGAGCTCTCTGTTTGTGGGGAGACAGAGATAATGAATAGCCCTCCTCTACCCCCTCCTGGCTCACTGTAATTAAGCCATAACCAAAGGTGACGATAATATGATTCAACACTGTGTGTGTGTGTGTGTGTGTGTGTGTGTGTCAGGGAGCTATAAAGAGATAAACAGAGCCCATTGAAAGTGAGAATAATATCATGCAACCCCAGAGACTGAGGACCCCCATTAAACTAGCATTATAGACCCCGATTACCCGGGTGCTGTGACAGGAGCATGAACCAGAGCTCAGGGCTGCTGCTAGGCAGACCCAGGCTCCGTTCCAATATTCACACTTACGTACCACTCAGCATTCTGATATAAGTAGTACACTACGGACGTTAGAATGGAACCAGGATCCAGAGTTTAGGGCTTCATGCCAGCTAGGCAGACCCAGGCCATGTCTGTGTGGGTGGTGATGGATTCCTAGACGTAGAATTACAAGAAGGGTCAAAGCCACTCACATCACGGATATATTTCACTGGTCCAGTCTAACAATTCCAATTCTATGGTTATGGTTTACCGGAATACAGACAGCAGGTGTTCTTCTTTCCACATGACTCAGTGTCTCAGAGGAACCATCTCTCTCTCAGACTGTTTCCCTAAAAGAGGAACCATCTCTCCCTCTCACCCACAGCTTCCCCAGCAATGCCACTTTCAGCTCAACCTTCTCTCTTTTCTAAGACAAGGGCAACGCTAGGACAACAAGCTATTCTTGGAAGCAATATTTGCATTTCAAATTCTCTGGTGGTTGCTGGTTTGCCTGTTCTAAAAATAAAGTTTACTTTATTCCTTATTCCATTTTGAATATGTGACACAACAAAACTTGATTGATTGCAATTCAGAAGACTGACGTGTATAAACCACACTTGCATACCACCAGTATTGAAACCCTGTCAAAAGGGTTAGGGTTAAACACCAATGGTATAATTGATTAAAGTGTCATGCATTAACCTTGTCAAAAGCCTGTCACAAGGTTTATAAAACATGGGTGATATATTGGACAGCTACAGCTGGCCACATGGGAAATAATTTCTCCTTTCTGAAAGCTGATTTGTTTATGAAACTATAGATGCTTTATCAGTCTACTTCGGGCTATGACAGGCTGTGACAATCAACAGCAGGGATGGACAACCACATTCCATTTTGTCGGCCCATGGAGCAATTAAACAAGGTGCAATTTCTAAATGTGGTTGTGTTTCAGCAGTTTCCCTCCTGTTATGTCTGTCAGTGACGTTCACTTAATTAGCCATGTCAGCAAAGTTTTTATTTGATTTTTTTTACCCCTTTTTCTCCCCAATTTCGTGGTATCCAATTGTTGTAGTAGCTACTATCTTGTCTCATCGCTACAACTCCCGTACGGGCTCGGGAGAGACGAAGGTTGAAAGTCATGCGTCCTCCGATACACAACGCAACCAGCCGTACTGCTTCTTAACACAGCGCGCATCCAACCCGGAAGCCAGCCGCACCAATGTGTCGGAGGAAACACCGTGCACCTGGCAACCTTGGTTAGCGTGCACTGCGCCCGGCCCGCCACAGGAGTCACTGGTGCGCGATGAGACAAGGACATCCCTACCGACCAAGCTCTCCCTAACCCGGACGACGCTAGGCCAATTGTGCGTCGCCCCACGGACCTCCCGGTTGCGGCCGGTTACGACAGAGCCCGGGAGGCCATGTCAGCAAAATTAAATGAGTCTACTCAGCTATCTAAATGTGTAGTAATCCCGTACCCAGGCCCCACATGTATTTTGTTAGTCACTTTCACTCAGATACCACCATTAACATGGAGTATGTCATGGCAAACTGGATAGAATTGATAGAATTGCAGGAAATTTGCAGTAAAACAGATTTTTTTTCTTCTTTCTGCACCATGAAAAAATTTGTAGAATTCATGACATTTGTTATAAAATTACAACATTTTCTCTAGGCCCCATGGCAAAATGTGTAGAATTCATGATATTTGTTATAAAATTACAACATTTTCTCTAGGCCCCATGGCAAAATGTGTAGAATTCATGACATTTGTTATAAAATTGCAACATTTTCCCTAGGTCCCATGGCAAAATGTGTAGAATTCATGACATTTGTTATAAAATTGCAACATTTTCTCTAGGTCCCATGGCAAAATGTGTAGAATTCATGACATTTGTTATAAAATTGCAACATTTTCTCTAGACCCCATGGCAAAATGTGTAGAATTGCAGGAAGTTAACTTTAAAACGTACTTTCTTCTCTCCGCCGTCACGACGGGGGGGCCAGTAAAATGATTTGCCCGCGAGGTGTTTAGGCCCACCAAAAGACGAAAACTGGCCCTGGCTTCTAGTATAATGGATTCAGTTAAGAGAGTTAAGTAGTTTAACTGCACAAGTGGATTGATTGCACAAATCAGTTGACTGCATGCGTGGGTACGCAGACCAGCAAGCCACTGGGGCCCCTCATATTTTGTGGCCCCACACCCACATCAAAGTTGCCCATCCCTGGTCTACGGCAACAGCTGGAACGAGTTATTGTGAGTAACAAGTCACTTCAGAACAGAAAAGATAGTTGCTGATTAAAAAACATGATTTATGCTCCTCTCTTAGTGTTCTTAACTCAGCCATCAGTTCATTTATCATTCAGGTCAGATGTTTTTTTGATATATAAATCTAATTAAAAGGTTCAACGGATTATGCCCATTTATTCCACGTGACCAAAGTAGAGATTTATAGCTGTAGGACAAAACATAGCTTTCCTTGCATATAATCTACCGTCATTATTAGTGATGCTCTCAGGAAGGAGTATCTAGGTCTGTGCTTTACCTAGAAACCTACAATCTGCTCTATCCTATGTTGAAGTACGTACAGTATATCGTTTATTGTGTGTGCCAAACACCAAGACATATGGACATGTGTTCGGCCATCACTCATCCCCAAACTAAAGCCTTATGTTTTGTTCTCTCATGTATCAGAGTCCACATGAACAATATAAGCAATTATTCACAACGTGTTGGCACTCTATTCCCTATGTAGTGCACTACTTTTGACAAGGGCCCATAGGATACCATTTGGGACGTACGAAAAAGTGATTGACAGGAAAATACACTGGTCCAAGTCACTGAAAAGCATCTCTTTCTCCCTGTTCCTGGCATGAGAATCACATGCACAACGTGTTCTAGTGAATGAAACAGCATTCACAATGTGAGGATGAAATGTTTTCGAGTTAGCAGGCTAGCTGTATGAATTAGAGGAAAACCCAGATGCCAGGAATATTTAGTCCAGTGGGCCACACACACTATGCACTGTAATAGAAACACCACATTGAGTGGAAGGGGTGAGGCACGCCTTACAGGAAATGTCAATGAATGGACTAATTCAAAAAGTTACAAAACAGTAACAAAGGCAACAACAAAAAATCCACAAAGTTACACTGGAACTGATAAGTCTACCACTTGGCTAGTGCAAATCATTAGATAGATAGGCTGCAAGGACACAACTCTCAAAAAAACAAAGGCTGAGACACAGACTCACAATCAAAGCAGCACAGCCACTGTTCAGACAAGCTTCACTTATTCATTTTAATAACCCAAATAGAAGAACTCAAGGGCACATTGTATTGACTGGAATAAAGAACCGTCACAATGACCTATGAGAGAACAAGCCTTGGTTCTTGATTGTATTCAAAGGAATAAAGATCAGTCACAGATCAGTCAGTAGAATACAGAATGGAATAAAGATCAGTCACGGATCAGTCAGTAGAATACAGAATGGAATATAGATCAGTCAAGAAGAATACAGAATGGAATAAAGATCAGTCACAGATCAGTCAGGGGGAATATAGAATGGAATATAGATCAGTCACGGATCAGTCAGTAGAATACAGAATGGAATAAAGATCAGTCACAGATCAGTCAGTAGAATACAGAATGGAATAAAGATCAGTCAGTAGAATACAGAATGGAATAAAGATCAGTCAGTAGAATACAGAATGGAATAAAGATCAGTCACAGATCAGTCAGTAGAATACAGAATGGAATATAGATCAGTCACGGATCAGTCAGTAGAATGCAGAATGGAATAAAGATCAGTCACGGATCAGTCAGTAGAATACAGAATGGAATATAGATCAGTCACGGATCAGTCAGGAAGAATACAGAATGGAATATAGATCAGTCACAGATCAGTCAGTAGAATACAGAATGGAATATAGATCAGTCACGGATCAGTCAGTAGAATACAGAATGGAATATAGATCAGTCACGGATGAGTCAGTAGAATACAGAATGGAATATAGATCAGTCACGGATCAGTCAGTAGAATACAGAATGGAATATAGATCAGTCACGGATCAGTCAGATCAGTCCCAGATCAGTCAATAGAATACAGAATGGAATAACGATCAGTCACGGATCAGTCAGTAGAATACAGAATGGAATAAAGATCAGTCAAGAAGAATACAGAATGGAATAAAGATCAGTCAGGGGGAATATAGAATGGAATATAGATCAGTCACGGATCAGTCAGTAGAATACAGAATGGAATAAAGATCAGTCAGTAGAATACAGAATGGAATAAAGATCAGTCACAGATCAGTCAGTAAAATACAGAATGGAATATAGATCAGTCACGGATCAGTCAGTAGAATGCAGAATGGAATAAAGATCAGTCACGGATCAGTCAGTAGAATACAGAATGGAATAAAGATCAGTCACAGATCAGTCAGTAGAATACAGAATGGAATATAGATCAGTCACAGATCAGTCAGTAGAATACAGAATGGAATAAAGATCAGTCACGGATCAGTCAGTAGAATACAGAATGGAATATAGATCAGTCACAGATCAGTCAGTAGAATACAGAATGGAATAAAGATCAGTCACGGATCAGTCAGTAGAATACAGAATGGAATATAGATCAGTCAGGAATAATACAGAATGGAATCAGTCACAGATCAGTCAGGGGGAATATAGAATGGAATATAGATCAGTCACGGATCAGTCAGTAGAATACAGAATGGAATAAAGATCAGTCAGTAGAATACAGAATGGAATAAAGATCAGTCACGGATCAGTCAATAGAATACAGAATAGAATAAAGATCAGTCACGGATCAGTCAATAGAATACAGAATGGAATAACGATCAGTCACGGATCAGTCAGGAAGAATACAGAGTGGAATAAAGATCAGTCAGGAAGAATATAGAATGGAATAAAGATCAGTCACGGATCAGTCAGGAAGAATACAGAATGGAATAAAAATCAGTCACAGATCAGTCAGGAAGAATACAGAATGGAATAAAGATCAGTCACGGATCAGTCAGGAAGAATAGAGAATGGAATAAAGATCAGTCACGGATCAGTCAGTAGAATACAGAATGGAATAAAGATCAGTCACGGATCAGTCAGTAGAATACAGAATGGAATAAAGATCAGTCACGGATCAGTCAGGAAGAATAGAGAATGGAATAAAGATCAGTCACGGATCAGTCAGTAGAATACAGAATGGAATAAAGATCAGTCAGGGATCAGTCAATAGAATATAGAATGGAATAAAGATCAGTCACGGATCAGTCAATAGAATATAGAATGGAATAAAGATCAGTCAGGGATCAGTCAATAGAATATAGAATGGAATAAAGATCAGTCAGGGATCAGTCAATAGAATACAGAATGGAATAAAGATCAGTCACGGATCAGTCAGTAGAATACAGAATGGAATTAAGATCAGTCAGGGATCAGTCAGGAAGAATACAGAATGGAATAAAGATCAGTCACGGATCAGTCAGGAAGAATAGAGAATGGAATAAAGATCAGTCACGGATCAGTCAGTAGAATACAGAATGGAATAAAGATCAGTCAGGGATCAGTCAATAGAATATAGAATGGAATAAAGATCAGTCACGGATCAGTCAATAGAATATAGAATGGAATAAAGATCAGTCAGGGATCAGTCAATAGAATATAGAATGGAATAAAGATCAGTCACGGATCAGTCAATAGAATACAGAATGGAATAAAGATCAGTCAGGGATCAGTCAATAGAATAGAGAATGGAATAAAGATCAGTCAGGGATCAGTCAATAGAATAGAGAATGGAATAAAGATCAGTCAGGGATCAGTCAATAGAATACAGAATGGAATAAAGATCAGTCACGGATCAGTCAATATAATATAGAATGGAATAAAGATCAGTCACGGATCAGTCAGTAGAATACAGAATGGAATAAAGATCAGTCAATAGAATATAGAATGGAATAAAGATCAGTCACGGATCAGTCAGTAGAATACAGAATGGAATAAAGATCAGTCAATAGAATATAGAATGGAATAAAGATCAGTCAATAGAATACGGAACAATAACCTCTTGGATCTCAATTCTTTTTTCTTCATAAAAGCAACGGGGGATGATACACCAGAATGAACGAAGCGAGGGAGTGAAAGGAGGGGTACACCAGAAAGGGAAAGATGAGTGTCCTGTGTTTCCATCATGGGTCAGTACACAACATCCTCTACACATTCCTCTCTGGTGGATCGATTGGAGTTGGTCACGCATTCCCCCACAGACCAGCTGAGGGATGTCTTACAGCTGTCCTATTGGTCCTGGTATATAGTACACTACTGTTGACCAGAGTCCTATTGGTCCTGGTATATAGGACACTACTGTTGACCAGAGTCCTATTGGTCCTGGTATATAGTACACTACTGTTGACCAGAGTCCTATTTGTCTTGGTATATAGTACACTACTGTTGACAAGAGCCATATTGGTCCTGTTCAAAAGTAGTGTAACGATGTAGGGAATAGGGGGCCATTTGGGACACAGACACAGTGCTTAGAAATATTTTTTTCCCAGGACTCCCTTAACTCCCTTTTCCTTTGTGTACTCTCTAGTCTCTAGTCAAGGCCATCCCGACTGCAGCTTCAGGGTCTGCAAGGTCAAAGTCCACAGTTTGTGTGTGTGTCTCACTCAAAGAGCCACTGAGCTCTGGGAAGAATGTCAAGGGTCATCAAAGAAACAACTAGTACCCAAACAAAGACTCCCAAATGGAACACTATACTCTACATAGTGCACTACCTTTGATCAGGGCTCATAGGGCTCTGCCCAAAATGAGTGCACTATGTAGTGGGGTTGGAACCGAAATGATTATCCAAACGCTCTGTTCCGAAGAGAACCCCATATTTCTTCTGTTCCGTTCCGAAGTTCCGAACCGGTTCTGAACTGGTTCGAACAACAACAAGTAACAGTTCATATAGTTCCTTTTCGCATATATTTTTTTACCTGTGAAATCAATGGTATTGTTATATTAATCTCATTAATTTACTCCACCAATTAGCACGGATAGAAAAGCTTTCTTTGGAGCAGTGTTTGATTGGGCAGATAAGTGCATGGGCGAGATACATCTGACATTTCACAGCTGGGTAGAGAGTGAGCGAGAGGGGTGGACATGGAGCGTTCTGAATTACAGAAATATATACTAGACTTTAGGAATATTTTTGGATCTAGAAATATATATATTTTTTACCAGTTCTCAAGATTAGAAAAAAAAACAAATCTGTTTCCCGGAAAACACTATAGATCAGTTTCATTCCCGATTCTGTTTCTATTCTTCAAAAAAAATTATGTTCCCTGAACTGGTTCCAACCACTGCTATGTAGGGAATAGGGTGAGAAACCCCAATTGGGACGAACCCAGTCACTGCATAAGTCAATGACTCACCAGCTGTGCAACATCAAAATATTTCCCACTGAGTGTCACTTCAAACTACAAAGGGCTGTTGTTATGATGTGGTAGAAAGATATACTGCTAGCAAGGAGAGAAACATGGAATCTGACATTAGAGGTCAGAATATTTAAGAGACCACTGACACAATGTGTATTATGTCTAACAAAACAATAATCTGATCAAAATAAGATGTGGGTATTTCTTTCCAGTGAAGGAAGATTGGACATTTCCAGCAGAGCAGATTTGATTGAATTTGTAATGTCTTTATAATCCAGAGACCCACACAAAACAATGACGAGAGTGAATGTTGCTAACACTCTCGATCCATCTCAGAAAATAACAACAGTTCCTTGTGTTCGATGTGTTTACTGAGCTGTGACAGCAAGGGACAGCAAGTGATCCCAAACACTTTACATTTTTGGGAGGTGTGATTATAATGGATTCTGTCACAATGTCACCCTATTGTCATTTTCATCACGAGGTGCCCTTGAATTAAGGTCTTTCCGGTGAATAGTACGTCTGGATTTGCTCTGGCATGCGTAAGATTAAAAGCAGCTCTATTTCTTCGTCTTACCTGCAGAGACCTCAAACAGGAATTTCCCCCCCTCGTCACCATTGCTGGGATGCTCAGTGACTCTGTTTCCAGGTAACAGAATGGTCCCCTAGAGAAAAAGGAAGACAGAGGAAAGTCAGAGGTAGAGTTTCAACACGCAAACCAATACCTACTGTTGTTTAAGAATTAACCCAATACACACAGTTGTTTCAGACTTAACCCAATACACACAGTTGTTTCAGACTTAACCCAATACACACAGTTGTTTCAGAATTAACGTAATACCTACTGTGTTCATTCAGTAGATTAATTTAAAATAAGTCAATCAACACTCATCAAACTCATTACAATTATATTGTGTTGTCTGCTGATCAGCGGTGTAAAGTACTTAAGTAAAAAATACTTTAAAGTACTACTTAAGTAGTTTTTTGGGTACCTCAATTTTACTTTACTGTTTATATTTTGATAAATTTGACTTTTACTTCACTACATTCCTATACACCCAAAAGTACTCGTTACATTTTGAATGCTTAGCAGGACAGAAAATATTCAAATTCGCACACTTATCAAGAGAACATCCCTGCTTAACCCTACTAGCTCTGATCTGGCGGACTCACTAAACACAAATGCTTTGTTTGTAAATTATGTCTGAGTGTTGGAGTGTGATCCATAGAGATATCACTACCGTAGTGATCCATAAAGATATCACTACTGTAATGATCCATAGAGATATCACTACTGTAATGATCCATAGAGATATCACTACTGTAATGATCCATAGAGATATCACTACTGTAGTGATCCAGAGAGATATCACAACTGTAATGATCCATAGAGATATCACTACTGTAATGATCCATAGAGATATCACTACTGTAATGATCCATAGAGATATCACTACTGTAATGATCCATAGAGATATCACTACAGTAATGATCCATAGAGATATCAGTACTGTTGTGATCCATAAAGATACTATATATGTAGGCACTGCAATATACAGTAGTTTAAGTCTTTACTGAAGACTCATCTCTTCAGTGGGTAATATGATTGAGTGTAGTCTGGCCCAGTAGTGGGAAGGTGAACGGAAAGGCTCTGGAGCAACGAACCGCCCTTGCTGTCTCTGCCTGGCCGGTTCCCCTCTTTCCACTGGGATTCTCTGCCTCTAACCCTATTACAGGGGCTGAGTCACTGGCTTACTGGGGCTCTTTCATACCGTCCCACTTGAGTGGGTTGAGTCACTGATGTGATCTTCCTGTCTGGGTTGGCGCCCCCCCTTGGTTTGTGCCGTGGCGGAGATCTTTGTGGGCTATATTCGGCCTTGTCTCAGGATGGTAAGTTGGTGGTTGAAGATATCCCTCTAGTGGTGTGGGGGCTGTGCTTTGGCAAAGTGGGTGGGGTTATATTCTTCCTGTTTGGCCCTGTCCGGGGGTGTCCTCGGATGGGGCCACAGTGTCTCCTGACCCCTCCTGTCTCAGCCTCCAGTATTTATGCTGCAGTAGTTTATGTGTTGGGGGGCTAGGGTCAGTTTGTTATATCTGGAATACTTCTCCTGTCCTATTCGGTGTCCTGTGTGAATTTAAGTGTGCTCTCTCTAATTCTCTCTTTCTCTCTTTCTTTCTCTCTCTCGGAGGACCTGAGCCCTAGGACCATGCCTCAGGACTACCTGACATGATGACTCCTTGCTGTCCCCAGTCCACCTGGGCGTGCTGCTGCTCCAGTTTCAACTGTTCTGCATTATTATTATTTGACCATGCTGCTCATTTATGAACATTTGAACATCTTGGCCATGTTCTGTTATAATCTCCACCCGGCACAGCCAGAAGAGGACTGGCCACCCCTCATAGCCTGGTTCCTCTCTAGGTTTCTTCCTAGGTTTTGGCCTTTCTAGGGAGTTTTTCCTAGCCACCGTGCTTCTACACCTGCATTGCTTGCTGTTTGGGGTTTTAGGCTGGGTTTCTGTACAGCACTTTGAGATATCAGCTGATGTACGAAGAGCTATATAAATACATTTGATTTGATTTCATTTGAGTGATGTTTGTGCAAACTGCAAACCTGGCAACTTTACAAACGATCTGCCCTGGTGTGAGAGCATTAGTTCGGGACTCAGCATGACTTCAGAATAATTATCATAAAGAAATATGCTTATATCAAAAGACTGTAAAAATATATATATATATATATATTCAGGGATGCTTAAATTAATAAAGAAATAATCTTATATCACTGAAGTATTTCTTAAAGCTTGCATCTCAAACCGCACCCTAGTCGTGCACTATTTTGACCAGAACCCATAGGGATCCCATACTATGTAGGGAATAGGGTGCCTTTTGGGGCGTTACCCTGGATTCTGGTCAAGGCGGTAATGTCAGCAACTCTGGCGATCTGGAGAATGTTCTGTCTCCCTGGGGGTTCTGGATGAAAGAGCTGAACAGGTATTAAACATGAGAAAGTGGCTGTGGCTGGTGTATTACGGAGTGCGTGTGTGTGTTTGTGTGAGAGAGATTATGTGTGTGTGTGTGTGTGTGTGTGTGTGTGTGTGTGTGTGTGTGTGTGTGTGTGTGTGTGTGTGTGTGTGTGTGTGTGTGTGTGTGTGTGTGTGTGTGTGTGCGTGTGTGTATGTGTGTGTGTGTGTGTGTGTATGGTCTGTGTATGGTGTGTATGCACAATGCTAGCCCTCCAGGACATCTACAGGCGTGGCCAAAAGTTTTGAGAATGACACAAATATTAATTTTCACAAAGTCTGCTGCCTCAGTTTGTATGATGGTAATTTGCATATACTCCAGAATGTTCTGAAGTGTGATCAGATGAATTTCAATTCATTGCAAAGTCCCTCTTTGCCATGCAAATGAACTGGATCCCCCAAAAACATTTCCACTGCATTTCAGCCCTGCCACAAAAGGACCAGCTGACATCATGTCAGTGATCCAACCGTTAACACAGGTGTGAGTGTTGACGAGGACAAGGCTGGAGATCACTCTGTCATGCTGATTGAGTTTGAATAACAGACTCGAAGCTTCAAAAGGAGGGTGGTGCTTGGAATCATTGTTCTTCCTCTGTCAATCATGGTTACCTGCAAGGAAACATGTGCCGTCATCATTGCTTTGCACAAAAAGGGCTTCACAGGCAAGGATATTGCTGCCAGTAAGATTGCACCTTAAAAAGCAACCATTTATCGGATCATCAAGAACTTCAAGGAGAGCGGTTCAATTGTTGTGAAGAAGGCTTCAGGGCCCCCAAGAAAGTCTAGCAAGCACCAGGACCGTCTCCTAAAGTTGATTCAGCTGCGGGATCGGGGCACCACCAGTGCAGAGCTTGGTCAGGAACGGCAGCAGGCAGGTGAGTGAATCTGTGAGGCGTGAGGCAAAGACTTCTGGAGGATGGCCTGGTGTCAAGAAGGGCAGCAAAGAAGCCATTTCTCTCCAGGAAAAATATCAGGGACAGACTGATATTCTGCACAAGGTACAGGGATTGGACTGCTGAGGACTGGGGTAAAGTCCTTTTCTCTGATGAATCCCCTTTCCGATTGTTTGGGGCATCCTGAAAAAAAGCTTGTCCGGAGAAGACAAGGTGAGCGCTACCATCAATCCTGTCATGCCAACAGTAAAGCATCCTGAGACCATTCATATGTGGGGTTGCTTCTCAGCCAAGGGAGTGGGCTCACTCACAATTTTCCCTAAGAACACAGCCATGAATAAAGAATGGTACCAACACATCCTCCGAGAGCAACTTCTCCCAACCATCCAGGAACAGTTTGGTGACAAACAATGCCTTTTCCAGACCTTAATCCCATTGAGAAATTGTGGTCAATCATCAAAAGGCGGATGGACAAACAAAACCCCACAAATTCTGACAAACTCCAAGCATTGATTATGCAAGAATGGGCTGCCATCAATTAGGATGTGGCCCAGAAGTTAATTGACAGCATGCCAGGGCGGATTGCAGAGGTCTTGAAAAAGAAGGGTCAACACTGCAAATATTGACTCTTTGCATCAACTTCATGTAATTGTCAATAAAAGCCTTTGACACTTATGAAACTACTGCTGTACACACATTTTCTATTCATGCTGTCTATACTGTCTATACACACCATCCTATATAACTACTGTCTATACAAACCATCCTATATAACTACTGTCTATATACACCATCCTTTATAACTACTGTCTATACACACCATCCTATATAACTACTGTCTATACACACCATCCTATATAACTACTGTCTATACACACCATCCTATATAACTACTGTCTATACTGTCTATACACACCATCCTATATAACTACTGTCTATACACACCATCCTATATAACTACTGTCTATACACACCATCCTATATAACTACTGTCTATGCACACCATCCTATATAACTACTGTCTATACACACCATCCTATATAACTACTGTCTATACACACCATCCTATATAACTACTGTCTATACACACCATCCTTTATAACTACTGTCTATACACACCATCCTATATAACTACTGTGTATGCACACCATCCGATATAACTACTGTCTATACACACCATCCTATATAACTACTGTCTATACTGTCTATACACACCATCCTATATAACTACTGTCTATACACACCATCCTATATAACTACTGTCTATACACACCATCCTATATAACTACTGTCTATGCACACCATCCTATATAACTACTGTCTATACACACCATCCTATATAACTACTGTCTATACACACCATCCTATATAACTACAGTCTATACTGTCTATACACACCATCCTATATAACTACTGTCTATACACACCATCCTATATAACTACTGTCTATACACACCATCCTATATAACTACTGTCTATACTGTCTATACACACCATCCTATATAACTACTGTCTATACACACCATCCTATATAACTACTGTCTATACACACCATCCTATATAACTACTGTCTATACTGTCTATACACACCATCCTATATAACTACTGTCTATACTGTCTATACACACCATCCTATATAACGACTGTCTATACACACCATCCTATATAACTACTGTCTATACACACCATCCTGTATAACTACTGTCTATACACACCATCCTATACAACTACTGTTATATAGTGACACAAATCAGATTTTTGTGTCACTGGCCTACTACACACAATACTCCATAGTGTCAAAGTGGAATTATGGTTTTAGACATTTTAACAATTCATTTAAAAAAATGAAAAGCTGAAATGTCTTGAGTCCATAAGTATTCAACCACTTTGTCACGGTAAGCCTAAAGTTCAGGAGTAAAAATGTGCTTAACAAGTCACATATTAAGTTGCATGGACTCACTCTGTGTGCAATAATAGTGTTTTAAAATGATTTTGGAATGAGTACTTCATCTCTGTACCCCACACATACAATTATCTGTAAGGTCCCTCAGTCGAGCAGTGAATTTCAAACACAGATTCAACCACAAAGACCAGGGATGTTTTCCAATGCCTCACAAAGAAGGGCACCTATTGGTAGATAAAAAAAACAGACATTTAATGTCCCTTTGAGCATGGTGAAGTTATTAATTACACTTTGGTGTATCAATACACCCAGTTACTACAAAGACACAGCCATCCTTCCTAACAGTTGTCGGAAAGAAAGGAAAACTCTCAGGGATTTCAAAACGAGGCCAATTGTGACTTTAAAAGAGTTTAATGGCTGTGATAGAAGAAATCTGAGGATGGATCAACAACATTGTAGTTACTCCACAACCTAATTAGTATTGTGGAGTGAAAATAATGTAGCCTGTACAGAATAAAAATATTCCAAAACATGCATCCTGTTTGCAACAAGGGTTGGGCAGCAGGGTAGCCTAGTGGTTAGAGCGTTGGACTAGTAACCGGAAGGTTGCAATTTCAAACCCCTGAGCTGACAAGGTACAAATCTGTCGTTCTGCCCCTGAACAGGCAGTTAGCCCACTGTTCCCAGGCCGTCATTGAAAACAAGAATTTGTTCTTAACTGACTTGCCTAGTTACATAAAGGTAAAACATTTAAAAAACAAGGAACTAACATAATATTTTTAAAAATAATTGCAAAGCCATTTACTTTTTGTTCTGAATACAAAGTGTTATGTTTGAGACAAATCTAACAAAATACATCACTGAGTACCACTCTTCATATTTTCAAGCATAGCGTAATATTTTAATCCCACCATGTAACACAACAAAGTGTGGAAAATGTCCAGGAGTGTGAATACTTTCTGAACCATCTCAAACAAATAAAATAAATTGATTTGACCGTTCATCACATGTTTTATAAAAACACTGAAAATACACCTTTTCCAAGCCATGATATTTAGAGTACATGTTTGAATTTTCCAAGATACTGTAATAGCAGGACACTGTACAGTCCATTATCCCCTTTGAAGAGTATGAGTTGGGCTGTTTGAATCCTAAGGAACCTGCCTACACATTGTTTTCAGTACAATCGACCAACATAGCTACTGTATTAGGTCAAAGCTGTGTGATGTATAATATACTACATTATTATACAACTTTACGATATAGCATTATGATTCAACATTATTACACAACATTATTACAAAACATTATGATACAACATTATTACACAACTTTATTCATACAACCCTATTATACAACTTCATTATACAACATTATGATACAACATTATGATACAACATTATGATACAACATTATGATACAACATTATGATACAACATTATGATACAACATTATGATACTACATTATTATACAACATTATGATACAACATTATGATACTACATTATTATACAACATTATGATACTACATTATTATACAACATTATGATACAACATTATGATACAACATTATGATACTACATTATTATACAACATTATGATACAACATTATGATACTACATTATTATACAACATTATTACACAACATTATGATACAACATTATGATACTACATTATTATACAACATTATGATACAACATTATTATACAACATTATGATACAACATTATGATACTACATTATTATACAACATTATGATACAACATTATTATACATAGGAAACAAACTATTTAATCAATTTTAGAATAAGGCTGTAACGGAAAATGCCAAGGAGTCTGAATACTTTTCCGAATGCACTGTAACTGCTATTGATAGTGTGTGTGTGTGATGTACTGTGTGTACATGAATAAGCGTAAGTAGTTGGTGAGCCCCACATGGGCCAGCTTGACAAATTTCTTAGCTTCTAAAATGACAGAAAGTGGCACCTGAAAAGGAGACACATTTTACAATGTGCAACTTATGCCTTTGTCCCGTAGGGAGGGTACACACATCTGACGTATTCCTTGAGAGTAAGAGAGCGGGTCTCGTCACCGTTCTCTCCTCCATAGTAGACATTGTACTAGTACACGTCGTCACACTCCCTGTCCCTTGCCACTCAACGATGCCCAACAAACCCAAAGGCTCTTTTAAAAGACACCTAATAAATTAAATGAAGCACACATCATGTGAGTGTGTAGGGAAAGGGAAGGGTGGCACAAAAACTATACACGACAGAGAATGGTCAAAATATCCCCTCAGGTAGGCGAACCCAGGACCTTCAAATCCCAGGATGGTGACGCTAACCATTAGGCTACAAACCCGGGTTTAAACAAAACGCAATGTAAAGTGTTGGTTCCATGTTTCATGAGCTGAAATAAAAGATTAAATGAAGTATTTTCCATATGCACTAAAAACTTTTTTCTCTCAAATGTTGTGCATAAATTTGTTTACATCGCTGTTAGTGAACATTTCTCCTTTGCCAAAATAATCCATCCACCTGACAGGTCTGGCATATCAATAAGATGATTAAACAGCGTGATCATTACACAGGTGCACCTTGTGCTTGGGACAATAAAAGGCCACTCTAAATGTGCAGTTTTGTCACACATAACAATGCCACGGATGTCTCAAATTTTTAGGGACGTGCAATTGTCATGCTGACTGCAGGAATGTCCACCAGTTGTTGCCAGAAAATTTGACAGTACATCCAACTGGCCTCACAACCGTAGACTACCAAACCGAATAAGTTTTTCACAAACTGTCAGAAACCTTCTTAGGGAAGCTCATCTGCATGCTCGTCATCCTCACCAGTGTCTTGACATGACTGCAGTTCTGCGTCGTAACTGACTTCAGAGGGGAAATGCTCACCTTCGATGGCCACTGGTACGCTGGAGATGTCTTCTCTACCTGGATGAATCACAGGTTTGACCCGGGCAGATGACAGACAGCGTGTATCTTTGAAATGGTTGCATATTTTACTTCAGTATAGTATTGCTTGCATTAAGTACAAGTTTAAAATCAACAAGCGTTTTCTGTAATGTTACAAAATCAGACGGCAACTCTAACATAGCTTGATCAACAGTCGGTGCAATGGCATATATTACCGCATCGTCTGCATACAGATTCATTTAACATGTTTTAACAGATAGACCAATATAATTTATATAAATAGCAAAGAGAACGGGTGCTAATACCGACCCTCGAGGTACACCTTTCGTAATATAGTGTAAATGTCACACCCTGACCTTAGAGAGCCTGTTTATTTCTCTATTTGGTTAGGTCAGGGTGTGATTTGGGTGGGCATTCTAGTTTTCTATTCCTTTGTTGGCCGGGTATGGTTCCCAATCAGAGGCAGCTGTCTATCGTTGTCTCTGATTGGGAATCATACTTAGGCAGCCTGTTTTCCACCTGAGTTTGTGGGATCTTGTTTTTGCACAGCTACTAGGTACTAGGATTTGATTTGATTTGACTAGGTAGCCTGCAGAACGTTACGTTTCTTTATATTTAGTTGTTTTGTCAGTGTTTTCAGTATTAAATATCATGAGCACTTTCCACGCTGCTCTTTGGTCTCATTCATTCAATGACAGACGTAACAGAAGATCCCACCACCAAAGGACCAAGCAGCGTGGCCAGGAGGAGCAGGAATCCTGGGGCCGGGAGAAAAGTGAGTGGAGGACATCCTGGACATGTGAGGATATATTAGACGGTAAAGGATCCTAGACATGTGAGGATATATTAGACGGTAAAGGATCCTGGACGTGGGAGGATATATTAGACGGTAAAGGATCCTGGACGTGGGAGGATATATTAGACGGTAAAGGATCCTGGACATGGGAGGATATATTAGACGGTAAAGGATCCTGGACATGTGAGGATATATTAGACGGTAAAGGATCCTGGACGTGGGAGGATATATTAGACGGTAAAGGATCCTGGACGTGGGAGGATATATTAGACGGTAAAGGATCCTGGACGTGGGAGGATATATTAGATGGTAAAGGATCCTGGACGTGGGAGGATATATTAGACGGTAAAGGATCCTGGACGTGGGAGGATATATTAGATGGTAAAGGATCCTGGACATGGGAGGATATATTAGACGGTAAAGGATCCTGGACATGGGAGGATATATTAGACGGTAAAGGATCCTGGACATGGGAGGATATATTAGATGGTAAAGGATCCTGGACATGGGAGGATATATTAGACGGTAAAGGATCCTGGACGTGGGAGGATATATTAGACGGTAAAGGATCCTGGACGTGGGAGGATATATTAGACGGTAAAGGATCCTGGACGTGGGAGGATATATTAGACGGTATAGGATCCTGGACATGGGAGGATATATTAGACGGTAAAGGATCCTGGACATGTGAGGATATATTAGACGGTAAAGGATCCTGGACATGGGAGGATATATTAGACGGTAAAGGATCCTGGACGTGGGAGGATATATTAGACGGTATAGGATCCTGGACATGTGAGGATATATTAGACGGTAAAGGATCCTGGACATGGGAGGATATATTAGACGGTAAAGGATCCTGGAAATGGGAGGATATATTAGACGGTAAAGGATCCTGGACATGGGAGGATATATTAGACGGTAAAGGATCCTGGACGTGGGAGGATATATTAGACGGTAAAGGATCCTGGACGTGGGAGGATATATTAGACGGTAAAGGATCCTAGACGTGGGAGGATATATTAGACGGTAAAGGATCCTGGACATGGGAGGATATATTAGACGGTAAAGGATCCTGGACATGGGAGGATATATTAGACGGTAAAGGATCCTAGACATGGGAGGATATATTAGACGGTAAAGGATCCTGGACATGGGAGGATATATTAGACGGTAAAGGATCCTGGACATGGGAGGATATATTAGACGGTAAAGGATCCTAGACATGGGAGGATATATTAGACGGTAAAGGATCCTGGACATGGGAGGATATATTAGACGGTAAAGGATCCTGGACGTGGGAGGATATATTAGACCGTAAAGGATCCTGGACATGGGAGGATATATTAGACGGTAAAGGATCCTGGACGTGGGAGATTTATATTAGACGGTAAAGGATCCTAGACATGGGAGGATATATTAGACGGTAAAGGATCCTGGACATGGGAGGATATATTAGACGGTAAAGGATCCTGGACATGGGAGGATATATTAGACGGTAAAGGATCCTAGACATGGGAGGATATATTAGACGGTAAAGGATCCTGGACATGGGAGGATATATTAGACGCTAAAGGATCCTGGACGTGGGAGGATATATTAGACCGTAAAGGATCCTGGACATGGGAGGATATATTAGACGGTAAAGGATCCTGGACATGGGAGGATATATTAGACGGTAAAGGATCCTAGACATGGGAGGATATATTAGACGGTAAAGGATCCTGGACGTGGGAGGATATATTAGACGGTAAAGGATCCTGGACGTGGGAGGATATATTAGACGGTAAAGGATCCTGGACGTGGGAGGATATATTAGACGGTAAAGGATCCTGGACGTGGGAGGATATATTAGACGGTAAAGGATCCTGGACGTGGGAGGATATATTAGACGGTAAAGGATCCTGGACGTGGGAGGATATATTAGACGGTAAAGGATCCTGGACATGGGAGGATATATTAGACGGTAAAGGATCCTGGACGTGGGAGGATATATTAGACGGTAAAGGATCCTGGACGTGGGAGGATATATTAGACGGTAAAGGATCCTGGACATGGGAGGATATATTAGACGCTAAAGGATCCTAGACATGGGAGGATATGTTAGACGGTAAAGGATCCTGGACATGTGAGGATATATTAGACGGTAAAGGATCCTGGACGTGGGAGGATATATTAGACGGTAAAGGATCCTGGACATGGGAGGATATATTAGACGGTAAAGGATCCTGGACGTGGGAGGATATATTAGACGGTAAAGGATCCTGGACATGGGAGGATATATTAGACGGTAAAGGATCCTGGACGTGGGAGGAGATCCAGGCTGGAATGGACCTTCCATGGGAGAAAACGGAGGCAGCGAGGGAGGAACAACGACGACACCAGGGTTTGCGACCTCAAGGCAAGCACGAGAGGCAGCCCCAAAAATGTGTTTTGGGGAGGCATACGGAGTGGTTGGCGGAGCCAGGTTTCAGACCAGAGCCAACTCCCCGCACTCGCTTTAAGGAGCGTGTGACCCTTCAGGCACCATGCTTTGCGGTTACACGTACTGTGTCGCCAATACGCATCCACAGCCCGGTGCACTCTGTGCCAGCTCCCCGCATTTGCCGTGCTACAGTGGGCATTCAGCCAGGATGGATTGTGCCGGGCTCAGCGCTCCTGGTCTCCAGTCCGTCTCTTCAGCCCAGAATGTCCTGCGCCGACTCTGCGCACTGTGTCTCCGGTGCGCCTTCACAGCCCAGTGTGTCCTGTGCCAGCACCCCGCAGTTGCCGGGCTACGGTGAGCAGCCAGCCAGGACGCGTTGTGCCAGCTCTACGCTCCAGACCAGTCCGCCTCCACGGCCCAGTATATCCTGCGCCGGCTCTACGCACTATGCCTCCAGTGCGCCTTCACAGCCCAGTTCATCCTGTGCCAGCGCCCCGCACTTGCCGGGCCAAAGTGAGCATCCAGCCAAGTCGGGTTGTGCCCGCACTGCGCTCCCGACCTCCGGTGCGTCTCCACGGCCCAGTATATCCTGTGCTGGCTCCACGCACCAGGCCTCCAGTGCGTCTCTCCAGCCCGGTGCGTCCTGTGCCAGCTCTACGCGCCCGGCCTCCAATGATGATCCAGGGCCCGAAGGCTCCAGTGGTGATCCATGGCACGAGCCTCCAGTGGTGATCCATGGCCCGAAGCCTCCAGTGATGATCCATGGCACGAACCTCCAGTGGTGATCCATGGCACGAAGCCTCCAGTGAAGATCCATGGCCCGGAGCCTCCAGCGACGGTCTGCAGTCCAGAGCCTCCAGCGACGGTCTGCGGTCCAGAGCCTCCAGCGACGATCTGCGGTCCAGAGCCTCCAGCGACGGTCTGCGGTCCAGAGCCTCCAGCGACGGTCTGCGGTCCAGAGCCTCCAGCGACGGTCTGCGGTCCAGAGCCTCCAGCGACGGTCTGCGGTCCAGAGCCTCCAGCGACGATCTGCGGTCCAGAGCCTCCAGCGACGGTCTGCGGTCCAGAGCCTCCAGCGACGGTCTGCGGTCCAGAGCCTCCAGCGACGGTCTGCGGTCCAGAGCCTCCAGCGACGATCTGCGGTCCAGAGCCTCCAGCGACGGTCTGCGGTCCAGAGCCTCCAGCGACGGTCTGCGGTCCAGAGCCTCCAGCGACGGTCTGCGGTCCAGAGCCTCCAGCGACGGTCTGCGGTCCAGAGCCTCCAGCGACGGTCTGCGGTCCAGAGCCTCCAGCGACGGTCTGCGGTCCAGAGCCTCCAGCGACGGTCTGCGGTCCAAAGCCTCCACTGTCACGCCCTGACCTTAGAGAGACTGTTTATTTCTCTATTTGGTTAGGTCAGGGTGTGATTTGGGTGGGCATTCTAGTTTTCTATTTCTTTGTTGGCCGGGTATGGGTCCCAATCAGAGACAACGATAGACAGTCATACTTAGGTAGCCTGTTTTCCACCTGAGTTTGTGGGATCTTGTTTTTGCACAATCACTAGGTAGCCTGCAGAACGTTACGTTCGTTTATCTTTTCTTGTTTTGTTAGTGTTTTCAGTATTAAATATCATGAGCACTTTCCACGCGGCACTTTGGTCTCATTCATTCAACGACGGACATAACAGTAAACTAGACTTGACACCATCAGAAAGCACAAAGTACCCTGTCTGAGGAATAGTTCTTTAACCATTTGCAAGACTACTTATACAGGCTCATTTCAAAAAGTTTTTTTAAAGAGTAGAGAATGGTCAACGATGTCGAATATCTTGGACAGGTCTATAAATAAAGCAGTTTAATGTTTTTTTTTTAATGATCCAGGCAATTTAAAACATCATAATTAAACACGCATATTGGCTGAAACAGTCCAGATCTAAAACCGTCACACTGTAACTTAATGACAACATTGTAGGAACATTCCCTGCTTGTTGTTATGGGTGTTTAAAAAATAAAAAATAAAACGTTTTTAAAAAGTTTTTAAAAATCTCCATCATCATCAGCAGAATGTTCCCGCAACGTTCTCTCAGAACCATTTCTATTGATCTCACATTTTGTTGTGGCAGTTATGCTCTGAAAACGATTACAGGTACGTTGTGTTATTAAATCACCTGGAACCCTAATGAGAACGTTTGGGGAATTATTTTGTGGGGATTGTTACAGATATTTTGCACAACATTTAAATTAATTTTAGGATAACATTCCAATGATATTTCATTTTTAAAAAAAGTCTAAAATAAATTAATAAAACATTTGGTTCTTCAAATGTTTTTGGGATGTTATCTAATGTTAGATAAAACCCCAAAGTGAACTTGATGGGAATGTTCTGGGAATGTTCTGGGAATGTTCCTGGTTTGCTGGGTCACTCCTTTGAAAAGAGCCCATACATGAATAGAATGCCCAGCATATTAGATTACCCATCATAATGCATGATATAATTAGCTTCCCCATATCGCTGTCTAACACACGAGACATTATCAATGTAGATAGCTGGGATGGGTGGAGCGATGCATTGCAACAAATGTAAATGTTTTTTGGTATCATATTGAGATAATGAAGTTAAAGATGTTATTTACTTGTTTTGAGTTGATTTAGTTTACCCAGAAAATGCATCAAGATAACGTGTCTTGTTTTAAGATATTCTGACTTGTTTCAAGCCTTTCTTTAGGTTAAAGTAAGAAAAATTATCTGCCAGTACACTAAGATAATTTATGTTTGTAAGATGTCAAATAAATGCATTCTAATAGTAGGTAAATAAACAAAATGCAGTGAGGGAGGGAGGGAGGGAGGGAGGGAGGGAGGGAGGGAGGGAGGGAGGGAGGGAGGGAGGGAGGGAGACTTTCACTCACTCACTCTGACCAACATAAACATTGCCAGGTTGTTAAATGTGGTGAACTGCCTTGTGTTTTTACATACAGCACATTACATGAGTGAACCTTACAAAACCAACATTGTAAATAAACTGCTAAATGAACCTGCCAGTACCTGAGTGTTTCTAATGAAAAGCAAGTGCCACTCAATTTAACTCTATTTAACTGTATTGAAGTCTATTTAACTCTATTTAACTGTATTTCACTCAATTAACTGTATTTAACTGTATTAGAATGTATTAAACTCTGTGACTGTATTAGACTGTATTAAACTCTGTGACTGTATTAAACTGTATTAAACTCTGTGACTGTATTAGACTGTATTAAACTGTATTAAACTCAATGTGACTGTATTAGACTGTATTTAACTGTATTAAACTGTATTAAACTCAATGTGACTGTATTAGACTGTATTAGACTGTATTAGACTGTATTAAACTCTGTGACTGTATTAAACTGTATTAGACTCTGTGACTGTATTAGACTGTATTAAACTGTATGTGACTGTCTTTCTCTCAATTAACTGTGTTTAACTGTATTAGACTGTATTAAACTGTATGTTACTGTATTTCTCTCAATTAACTGTATTAAACTGTATTAGACTGTATTAGACTGTATTAGACTGTATTAAACTGTATTAAACTGTATTAGACTGTATTTAACTGTATTAAACTGTATTAAACTGTATTAGACTGTATTTAACTGTATTAAACTGTATTAGACTGTATTAAACTGTATGTAACTGTATTAGACTGTATTAAACTGTATTAGACTGTATTTAACTGTATTAGACTGTATTTAACTGTATTAAACTGTATTAGACTGTATTAGACTGTATTTAACTGTATTAGACTGTATTAAACTGTATGTAACTGTATTAGACTGTATTTAACTGTATTTAACTGTATTAAACTGTATTTAACTGTATTTAACTGTATTAAACTGTATTCAACTGTATTAGACTGTATTAGACTGTATTAAACTGTATTAGACTGTATGTAACTGTATTAAACTGTATTTAACTGTATTAGACTGTATTAAACTGTATTAGACTGTATGTAACTGTATTAAACTGTATTTAACTGTATTAGACTGTATTAAACTGTATTAGACTGTATTAGACTGTATTAGACTGTATTAAACTGTATTAAACTGTATTAGACTGTATTTAACTGTATTAAACTGTATTAAACTGTATTAGACTGTATTAGACTGTATTAGACTGTATTAAACTGTATTAAACTGTATTAGACTGTATTTAACTGTATTAAACTGTATTAGACTGTATGTAACTGTATTAGACTGTATTTAACTGTATTTAACTGTATTAAACTGTATTTAACTGTATTTAACTGTATTAAACTGTATTCAACTGTATTAGACTGTATTTAACTGTATTAAACTGTATTAAACTGTATTTAACTCTATTAACGGATGTAAATAATACCGTCTGGAGTGCCCACCATTAGAGCGACCTCTATCTTGGATGTTTAAATGTTTTAATGTATCGGTGGCATGCGTCTGTGTTAAAGCCCTATAAACATTTACAAGATCTGAAAGCTGAGAGGTTTGTGTGTGTGTGTGTGTGTGTGTGTGTGTGTGTGTGTGTGTGTGTGTGTGTGTGTGTGTGTGTGTGTGTGTGTGTGCTCGTTCGTGTTCATGTGTGTGTGCTTATGTGTGTGTGTATGTGTGTGTGTGTATGTGTGTGTGCTCATTCGTGTTTATGTGTGTGCTCGTTCGTGTTTATGTGTGTGTGTATGTGTGTGCTCATTCGTGTTTATGTGTGTGCGTGCGCGTGTGCGTGTGTGTGTGTGTGTGTGTGTGTGTGTGTGTGTGTGTGTGTGTGTGTGTGTGTGTGTGCTCGTTCGTGTTCATGTGTGTGTGCTTATGTGTGTGTGTATGTGTGTGTGTATGTGTGTGTGCTCATTCGTGTTTATGTGTGTGCTCGTTCGTGTTTATGTGTGTGTGTATGTGTGTGCTCATTCGTGTTTATGTGTGTGCGTGCGCGTGTGCGTGTGTGTGTGCGTGCGTGCGTGCGTGTGTGTGTGTGTGTGTGCGTGCGTAATACACCACTTTCCTGCTGAGATAAGGCCCTTTAATGAGGCATGACTGTGACATCCAGGAAACAGTCTCTACCTCTTTACCTGAAGGCCCATATGAACAGCATTAATGGCACTCGTAAAGATGGCATGGGCTTTGCCCCGGTAATGAATGAGGGAGAACGTTGTGTTTGATGAGGTCATTCAACAGGATCTGCCATACATCAACATCTAAGCTTCGTCCCAAAATGGCACCCTATTCACAGCCCATGAAAATAGTTTCCTAATATAGAGGAATAGGGTGCCATGCAGGACTCAGCCCCTGGTATAGAGAGAAACAGACGGAAACACAAACCAACCGACCACTTCTCAAATAACAGGAGTCTTTCATTTACAGACTCTCTCTCTCTCTCTCTCTCTCTCTGTCTCTCTGTCTCTCTCTCTGTCTCTCTCTCTCTGTCTCTCTCTCTCTCTGTCTCTCTCTCTGTCTCTCTCTCTCTGTCTCTCTCTCTCTCTGTCTCCCTCTCTCCCTCTCTCTCTCTCTCTCTCTCTCTCTCTCTCTGCAACCCCCTGGCACTTAGGAAAAACGCGGAATGACATGGCATCAAACGGTTACATGTATAAACCGTTCCCTCCCTGGTCCTTAGTCGTTACTTACCACCTTTTTCCATCACAACAAGCTCTGCCTGTATGTGAGATTATATGCGGTTAACTGAGCACAACAACGAAACCCAGGGGATGACTTCAACCTATAAAAAGCCATGCCTTAACACACACACACCCTAGTGACTGGCTGCTGAGGTACTAGTGCTGCTCAGAGACGTAAGTGTGTGTGTGTGTGTGTGTGTGCTGCTCTGAGACTGTACCGTAGTGTAGGTCCTATGCTACTCTAAAACCACACATCACTGCTGTTGTTATTCCCCCTACACCTCTCAGACACACTTTCCATAATGACACCCTGGCCACTTCTATGCTGTTTGCTGCAACAACATACCACAGTATACCGGCCCTATGCAACAATATACACCGCAGACAAATACAGCCCAGCTCCAGGACTCCCTGGAATACAGTGGTAATTGTTACTAAGCTGACTATCTTGGTTAAATAACTTAAAATTAATAAAGCTCAGATGGGCTAAGCACAGTAGCAACGCCTGACTAATACAGTAAATACACAGTAATAATACAGTAAAGACACAGTAATAATACAGTAATTATACAGTAAAGACAAAGTAATAATACAGTAAATACACAGTAATAATACAGTAAATACACAGTAATAATACAGTAAAGACAAGGTAATAATACAGTAAAGACAAGGTAATAATACAGTAATAATACAGTAAAGACAAGGTAATAATACAGTAATAATACAGTAAATACACAGTATTAATACAGTAAATACACAGTAATAATACAGTAAAGACAAGGTAATAATACAGTAATAATACAGTAAAGACAAGGTAATAATACAGTAATAATACAGTAAAGACAAGGTAATAATACAGTAATAATACAGTAAATACACAGTAATAATACAGTAAAGACAAGGTAATAATACAGTAATAATACAGTAAAGACAAGGTAATAATACAGTAATAATACAGTAAAGACAAGGTAATAATACAGTAATAATACAGTAAATACACAGTAATAATACAGTAAAGACAGTTATAATACAGTTATAATACAGTAATAATAAAGTATTAGCACAGTTAAAACACAGAAATAATACAGTAAAGACAGTTATAATACAGTAATAATACATTAATAGCAGAGTTATAACACAATAATAATAATACAGTAAAGACAGTTATAATACAGTAATAATACAGTATTAGCACAGTTATAACACAAAAATAATACAGTAAAAACACTGTAATAGCGCAAGTTATAACACAGAAATAATACAGTAAAGACAGTTATAATACAGTAATAACACAATAATAATACAGTAAACACAGATATAGTACAGTAATAATACAGTGAAAACACAGTAATAGCACATTTATCATTTATTTTTATTTCACCTTTATTTAATTAACCAGGTAGGCTAGTTGAGAACTAATTCTCATTTACAACTACGACCTGGCCAAGTTAAAGCAAAGCAGTGCAACACAAATGACACAGTTACACATTGGATAAACAAACGTACAGTCAATAACACAATAGAAAAATCTATATACAGTGTGTACAAATGTAGTACGATTAGGGAGGTAAGGCAATAAATAGGCCAATAGTGGCAAAATAATTGCAATTTAGCAATTAAACACTGGAGTGATAGATGTGCAGAAGATGAATGTGCAAGTAGAGATACTGGGGTGCAAAGAAGCAAAAAAAATATATATATATGGGGATGAGGTAGTTGGGTGGGCTATTTACAGATGGGCTGTGTACAGGTGCAATGATCGGTAAGTTGCTCTGACAGCTGATGCTTAAAGTTAGTGCTGCTATGGTGACCCGTGAGCTGAGATAAGGCTGGGCTTTAACTAGCAAAGAGTTATAGATGACCTGGAGCCAGTGGGTTTGGCGACGAATATGAAGCGAGGGCCAGCCAACGAGAGCATACAGGTCGCAGTGGTGAGTAGTATATGGGGCTTTTGTGACAAAACGGATGGCACTGTGATAGACTACATCCAATCTGCTGAGTAGTGTTGGAGCCTATTTTGTAAATGACATCGCCGAAGTCAAGGATCAGTAGGATAGTCAGTTTTACGAGGGTATGTTTGGCAGCATGAGTAAACGATGCTTTGTTGTGAAATTGGAAGCCGATTCTAGATTGAATTTTGGATTTTGGATTGGAGATGCTTAATGTGAGTCTGGAAGGAGAGTTATATACAGTCTAACCAGACACCTAGGTATTTGTAGTTGTCCACATATTCTAAGTCAAAACAGTCCAGAGCAGTGATGCTAGATGGGCGGGCGGGTGCGGGCAGCGATCGGTTGCATTTAGTTTTACTAGTTTTACTTGCATTTAAGAGCAGTTGGAGGCAACGGAAGGAGAGTTGTATGGCATTGATGACAAAGAAGAGCCAGAAGTATACAGAATGGTGTCATCTGCGTAGAGGTGGATCAGAAAATCACCAGCAGCAAGAGCGAGATTAAGATGGTAATATAACTCAGTAACAGCAATATCACAGTTATAATACATTAACATCACAGTTATAATACAGTAATATCACAGTTATAATAAAGCAATATCACATTTATAATACAGTAATATCACATTTATAATACAGTAATATCACAGTTATAATACAGTAATATCACATTTATAATACAGTAATATCACATTTATAATACAGTAATTTCACATTTATAATACAGTAATATCACAGTTATAACACAGTAATAATACAGCAAGGACAAAGTAAAAACACAGCAAAGACACAGTTATAGCACAGTAATAATACAGCTATAATACAGTAATAGCACAGTTATAACACAGTAAAAAAATACAGCAATATCGCAGTTATAGCACAGTAACAATAAAGTAAAGATACAGTAATAATACAGTAAAGATACAGTAATAACTCAGCAATAATACAGTTATAACATAGTAATAGTACAGTAAAGACACAGTAATAATACAGTTATAATACAGTAATAATACAGTAATTACACAGTTATAATACGGTAAAAGCACATACATAACACAGTAATAATACAGCAAGGACAAAGTAATATCACAGCAAAGACACAGTTATAGCACAGTAATAATACAGTAAAGATACAGTAATAACTCATTAATAACACAGTAATAACTCAGTAATAATACAGTAAAAATACAGTAAAGATACAGTAATAACTCATTAATAACACAGTAATAACTCAGTAATAATACAGTAAAAATACAGTAAAGATACAGTAATAACTCATTAATAATACAGTTATAACACAGTAATAACTCAGTAATAATACAGCAATAGCAGTTATAATACAGTAATAATACAGTAATATAACAGTTATAATACAGTAATAATACAGTAATATAACAGTTATAACACAGTAATAATACAGTAAAGATACAGTACCAATACAGTAATAACACCGTAATAATACAGTAATAATAGATCAAAGACACAATAATAGCACAGTAATAATAGATTAAAGACACAATAATAGCACAGTAATAATACAGTTATAACACTTCCCGCTTCTCCATCTCAGCATTGTTGCTGGAGGCTGTTGCTGGGGGCTGTTGCTAGGGGCCAGCTACAGTTCACATTTCAGTATGACGTTGCTCCTCTCTGTCCCCTGCAGCCTAGGTTCTATTCTTATTCTCATTATACAGGCATACTATGACAGTCCGGCTAGCGGCCCACTCACCAACAAGGCCAAGTTACGAAACCAATAACTAACCTGCTAATATTGTTGCACTTGCTAAGTGTAGGGGTGTTAGGCCTAGCTACATGATCTGTAACCTGTGCATCAGGGCATCCCACTCTTTCTATTCTGGTTAGAGCCAGTTTGCTCTGTTCTGTGAAGGGAGTAGTACACAGCGTTGTACGAGATCTTCAACTTCTTGCCAATTTCTCGTATGGAATAGCCTTCATTTTTCAGAACAAGAATAGACTGAAAAGTTTCAGAAGAAAGTTATTTGCTTCTGGCCATTTTGAGAATGGAAATGAACCCACAAAGATGCTCCAGATACTCAACTCGTCTAAAGAAGACCAGTTTTATTGCTTCTTTAATCAGGACAACAGTTTTCCGCAGTGCTAACATAATTGCAAAAGGGTTTTCTAATGATCAATTAGCCTTTTAAAATGATAAACTTGGATTAGCTAATACAATTGGAATGGTGCCATTGGAACACAGGAGTGATGGTTGCTGATGATGGGCCTCTGTACATCTATGTAGATATTCCATTTAAAAAAATCTGCCGTTTCCAGCTACAATAGTCATTTACAACATTAACAATGTCTGCACTGCATTTCTGATCAATTTGATGTTATTTTAATGGACAAAAAATGTGCTTTTCTTTCAAAAACAAGGGCATTTCTAAGTGACCCCAAACGTTTGAATGGTAGTGTATATATTTAAAAGAAAATGTATTGGGGATTGTAAATGAAGCTACTTCAATATTAAAGCCGATACCCACCCCCCCAAAAAAAAAGAAGAAGAAAATAAACAGAGCAGTATAAATTGGGCAAAAAATAAGAATAGAGGCGTATACATTGGGTATAAGGTAATAGAGGAGTATTAATTTCGAATAAGATAAGAATAGAGAATTATAAATTGTGCATAAGATAAGAGTAGAGGAGTATAACTTGGGTATACAATAAGAATAGAGAAGTATTAATTGGGTATAATATAAGAATAGTGGAGTATAAATTGGGTATACAATAAGAATAGAGAAGTATTAATTGGGTATACAATAAGAATAGAGGACTATAAATTGGGTATAAGATAAGAATAGAGGAGTATAGTTTGTTATGTCCTATGGCATTTCTTCTATAACAATTAGGATCTTAGCCCCGGTGGAGTCAATTAGGCCCACTGCCCAGGTGGAGTCAATTAGGCCCACTGCCCAGGTGGAGTCAATTAGGCCCACTGCCCTGGTGGAGTCAATTAGGCCCACTGTCATGTTGGAGTCAATTAGGCCCACTGTCATGTTGGAGTCAATTAGGCCCACTGTCATGTTGGAGTCAATTAGGCCCACTGTCATGTTGGAGTCAATTAGGCCCACTGTCATGTTGGAGTCAATTAGGCCCACTGCCCTGGTGGAGTCAATTAGGCCCACTGCCCTGGTGGAGTCAATTAAGCCCACTGCCCTGGTGGAGTCAATTAGGCCCACAGCCCTGGTGGAGTCAATTAGGCCACCTCTGAGCCATCGCTGAACAGGCCCATGAAGAGTGCATTAACCTGGACAAACGTTTGTTCACTATCTAATCATTACTGTGCTTCTGTCCTACTTTCCAGGGCCCAGATTCACTAAACCTTCTCAAGAAGAAATGTATTCTTAACTGCCATTTTGTCACTGCCTTAAACTTAAGAAGTAAGTTAAGCAAAGTTGCTATTCCTCAAAAAATGTATTGGACATTTTCTTATGCAATTTCTTATGTTTCTCCTTAAGCAAAAAGTTAAGAAGAAATTAGACTTGAAAATAAAGTTTTTGGAAATGTTCTTAATTCCAAAATAGCTAAACCTATCTTAATAAACTAAGAGGAGTGTAACGATATACTTCGTCCTCCTCTAACGAGGAGTATGAAATGTCGGACCAATGCGCAGCGTGGTATGTGTTCATGATGATTTATTTGACTGAACACTGAAAATACAAAATAACAAGGTGAAAATAAGCGAAAACCGAAACAGTCCTGTAAGGTAAAACACTAAAACAGTCCTGTAAGGTGGGTAAAACACTAAACAGTCCTGTAAGGTGGGTAAAACAGAAACAGTCCTGTAAGGTGGGTAAAACACTAAACAGTCCAGTAAGGTGGGTAAAACACTAAAACAGTCCTGTAAGGTAAAACACTAAACAGTCCTGTAAGGTAAAACACTAAACAGTCCTGTAAGGTGGGTAAAACAGAAACAGTCCTGTAAGGTGGGTAAAACACTAAACAGTCCTGTAAGGTGGGTAAAACACTAAAACAGTCCTGTAAGGTAAAACACTAAACAGTCCTGTAAGGTGGGTAAAACAGAAACAGTCCTGTAAGGTGGGTAAAACACTAAACAGTCCTGTAAGGTGGGTAAAACACTAAACAGTCCTGTAAGGTGGGTAAAACACTAAAACAGTCCTGTAAGGTGGGTAAAACACGAAAACAGTCCTGTAAGGTGGGTAAAACACTAAACAGTCCTGTAAGGTAAAACACTAAACAGTCCTGTAAGGTGGGTAAAACACTAAAACAGTCCTGTAAGGTGGGTAAAACACTAAACAGTCCTGTAAGGTAAAACACTAAACAGTCCTGTAAGGTAAAACACTAAACAGTCCTGTAAGGTGGGTAAAACAGAAACAGTCCTGTAAGGTGGGTAAAACACTAAACAGTCCTGTAAGGTGGGTAAAACACTAAAACAGTCCTGTAAGGTAAAACACTAAACAGTCCTGTAAGGTGGGTAAAACAGAAACAGTCCTGTAAGGTGGGTAAAACACTAAACAGTCCTGTAAGGTGGGTAAAACACTAAACAGTCCTGTAAGGTGGGTAAAACACTAAAACAGTCCTGTAAGGTGGGTAAAACACGAAAACAGTCCTGTAAGGTGGGTAAAACACTAAACAGTCCTGTAAGGTAAAACACTAAACAGTCCTGTAAGGTGGGTAAAACACTAAAACAGTCCTGTAAGGTGGGTAAAACACTAAACAGTCCTGTAAGGTGGGTAAAACACTAAAACAGAAACAGTCCTGTAAGGTGGGTAAAACACTAAACAGTCCTGTAAGGTGGGTAAAACACTAAACAGTCCTGTAAGGTGGGTAAAACACTAAACAGTCCTGTAAGGTGGGTAAAACACTAAACAGTCCTGTAAGGTGGGTAAAACACTAAACAGTCCTGTAAGGTGGGTAAAACACTAAACAGTCCTGTAAGGTGGGTAAAACACTAAACAGTCCTGTAAGGTAAAACACTAAACAGTCCTGTAAGGTAAAACACTAAACAGTCCTGTAAGGTGGGTAAAACACTAAACAGTCCTGTAAGGTAAAACACTAAACAGTCCTGTAAGGTGGTTAAAACACTAAAACAGTCCTGTAAGGTGGGTAAAACACTAAACAGTCCTGTAAGGTAAAACACTAAACAGTCCTGTAAAGTGGGTAAAACACTAAACAGTCCTGTAAGGTGGGTAAAACACTAAACAGTCCTGTAAGGTGGGTAAAACACTAAACAGTCCTGTAAGGTGGGTAAAACACTAAACAGTCCTGGGTAAGTCCTGTGGGGGTAAAACACTAAACAGTCCTGTAAGGTCAGTAAAACACTAAACAGTCCTGTAAGGTAAAACACTAAACAGTCCTGTAAGGTAAAACACTAAACAGTCCTGTAAGGTGGGTAAAACACTAAACAGTCCTGTAAGGTGGGTAAAACACTAAACAGTCCTGTAAGGTGGGTAAAACACTAAACAGTCCTGTAAGGTGGGTAAAACACTAAACAGTCCTGTAAGGTAAAACACTAAACAGTCCTGTAAGGTGGGTAAAACACTAAACAGTCCTGTAAGGTAAAACACTAAACAGTCCTGTAAGGTGGGTAAAACACTAAAACAGTCCTGTAAGGTGGGTAAAACACTAAACAGTCCTGTAAACAGTCCTGTAAGGTGGGTAAAACACTAAAACAGTCCTGTAAGGTGGGTAAAACACTAAACAGTCCTGTAAGGTGGGTAAAACACTAAAACAGAAAATAATCACCCACAAAACACAGGCGGGAAAAGTCTACCTAAGTATTATTCTCAATCAGAGACAACGAACGACACCTGCCTCTGATTGAGAACCATACCAGGCCAAACACAAAACCACAACATAGAAAAAGGAACATATACTACCCAAACCAACTCACGCCCTGACCAAACTAAAACAAAGACATAACAAAGGAACTAAGGTCAGAATTTGACAAGCAGTGAGATAAAAAGCTCATGAAAGCAATTGAACATGTTTAATTCACTCACAAACTTCATCTGAAAGTTTCAGAATATATTATTTTAAACCCAAGAACATGTTGTAGAGCAGTAATCTCATTAGGAAACATGCTAACATGATTGCCATTGCTAGCTAGATAGCTAGATAGGTAGCAACAGACATCTTCAGAGGATTTGTAATAAGATTTTTGACAAGTTCGTAGGAAAATCATTCAATCTTAAGATATTGTTGAGGAATTGCACTTAAGAACCATCTTATGAACTCGCTAAGAAGCTTCTTAAGTTTTTGCATAAGAAGTGTTTTGTGAATCTGGGCCCTGAACTTGACTTCTGTACAGAAAGTAGGCTACACCTGGACTCAACAGGAAGTAGGCTTCACCTGGACTTAACAGGAAGTAGGCTTCACCTGGACTCAACAGGAAGTAGGCTTCACCTGGACTTAACAGGAAGTAGGCTTCACCTGGACTTAATAACAGAAAGTAGGCTACACCTGGACTCAACAGAAAGTAGGCTTCACCTGGACTTAACAGAAAGTAGGCTACACCTGGACTCAACAGAAAGTAGGCTACACCTGGACTCAACAGGAAGTAGGCTTCACCTGGACTTAACAGGAAGTAGGCTTCACCTGGACTTAACAGGAAGTAGGCTACACCTGGACTTAACAGGAAGTAGGCTACACCTGGACTTAACAGGAAGTAGGCTACACCTGGACTTAACAGGAAGTAGGCTACACCTGGACTTAACAGAAAGTAGGCTTCACCTGGACTTAACAGGAAGTAGGCTAAACCTGGACTTAACAGGAAGTAGGCTACACCTGGACTTAACAGGAAGTAGGCTACACCTGGACTTAACAGGAAGTAGGCTACACCTGGACTTAACAGGAAGTAGGCTACACCTGGACTTAACAGAAAGTAGGCTTCACCTGGACTTAACAGGAAGTAGGCTACACCTGGACTTAACAGGAAGTAGGCTACACCTGGACTTAACAGGAAGTAGGCTACACCTGGACTTAACAGGAAGTAGGCTACACCTGGACTTAACAGGAAGTAGGCTACACCTGGACTTAACAGGAAGTAGGCTACACCTGGACTTAACAGAAAGTAGGCTTCACCTGGACTTAACAGGAAGTAGGCTACACCTGGACTTAACAGGAAGTAGGCTTCACCTGGACTTAACAGGAAGTAGGCTACATCTGGATTCAACAGGAAGTAGGCTACACCTGGACTTAGCAGAAAGTAGGCTACACCTGGACTTAACAGAAAGTAGGCTACACCTGGACTCAACAGGAAGTAGGCTACACCTGGACTTAACAGAAAGTAGGCTACACCTGGACTTAACAGGAAGTAGGCTTCACCTGGACTCAACAGAAAGTAGGCTACACCTGGACTTAACAGAAAGTAGGCTACACTTGGACTCAACAGGAAGTAGGCTTCACCTGGACTTAACAGGAAGTAGGCTTCACCTGGACTTAACAGGAAGTAGGCTTCACCTGGACTTAACAGAACGTAGGCTACACCTGGACTTAACAGGAAGTAGGCTTCACCTGGACTTAACAGGAAGTAGGCTACACCTGGACTTAACAGGAAGTAGGCTACACCTGGACTTAACAGGAAGTAGGCTACACCTGGACCTAACAGAAAGTAGGCTTCACCTGGACTTAACAGGAAGTAGGCTACACCTGGACTTAACAGGAAGTACACCTGGACTTAACAGGAAGTAGGCTGGGACTTAACAAAAGTAGGCTTCACAGGAAGTAGGCTACACCTGGACTTAACAGAAAGTAGGCTACACCTGGACTTAACAGGAAGTAGGCTTCACCTGGACTTAACAGGAAGTAGGCTACATCTGGATTCAACAGGAAGTAGGCTACACCTGGACTTAACAGAAAGTAGGCTACACCTGGACTCAACAGGAAGTAGGCTACACCTGGACTTAACAGAACGTAGGCTACACCTGGACTTAACAGGAAGTAGGCTACATCTGGATTCAACAGGAAGTAGGCTACACCTGGACTTAACAGAAAGTAGGCTACACCTGGACTCAACAGGAAGTAGGCTTCACCTGGACTTAACAGGAAGTAGGCTACACCTGGACTCAACAGGAAGTAGGCTACACCTGGACTCAACAGGAAGTAGGCTTCACCTGGACTTAACAGGAAGTAGGCTACACATGGACTCAACAGGAAGTAGGCTTCACCTGGACTTAACAGGAAGTAGGCTACACCTGGACTCAACAGAAAGTAGGCTACACCTGGACTTAACAGGAAGTAGGCTTCACCTGGACTTAACAGGAAGTAGGCTACATCTGGAATCAACAGGAAGTAGGCTACACCTGGACTTAACAGAAAGTAGGCTACACCTGGACTTAACAGAAAGTAGGCTACACCTGGACTTAACAGGAAGTAGGCTTCACCTGGACTTAACAGAAAGTAGGCTACGACTGTTACATCTGAAGTGAAGGAAAGTAAACTTACATAAACCTTTCCAGGCTACTTGAATAATATGTGTGTTTTTTTAAGGTGCTCAGCAGTTGGGAGGAGAGGAAGGTTGTTCTGACTATATCTGGCTTAAAGACCCAACCACACCACTGACCCAGCCAACACTGCAGGCAAGGCCCCCCTTGCACCACTGACCCAGCCAACACTGCAGGCCAGGTCTCCTACTGCAGTCTGAAGTCATATGACATTCTAATTCATGTAAAAGTATTTGAAGAGCTGCATTGGAACATACATCATGAAGGATAATGTATTTCAGTAAGCAAAAAAACTAAATGTGAACATTTTCCGTAGAAACTCATTCCAAACACAAGATAAAAGTTTTTATTCAAAACTGAATCTTATTATTAAGCGTTATACTACCATTGAGACACTACATTTCTCAAACCCCTCCGATTCTGTCAGTCCTACAGAAAGCCCAGTCCAATTACTCAGTAATCTTGTAAATTCTGGAACTGGAAGGAAAGCGTTTTGGGGAATGCTATCATTATTTTGGCATGGGTAAAACGTTAATACTGTATCAAGAACCATATTGCTGCATTTCATAAATGTTATTAACCTCAACTTTTCCATTACATATATCTGGACTGTTTCATTCGATTCCTCCCCAAGTCCACCACTTACATTTCCAGATAAAAGGTCCACCTCAGGCAGAAGTCCAATACTTTCACCTGTGCTGAACACTGTGAGGTGCCCTTCGCAACTAGCTTGCTTCAGGGATCTGGTCAAATTGTTTTGGGCTACTGAATTACTACAGAATTATTCCTTTGGATACTGTGGGTCACACAAATGACCATGAATTCTGTATGGAAATGCGTGCTAGTAAGACATGCAAATACTCTGGCAATTCCCATCTGAATATTCATCGAAGGTCAATGTCTTTTCAGAGGTAAAGAGGGAGAAGCTTTCCAAAGAAATACAAGTAGCTTTGATGTTTGACATTGAATGTGATCCCTGTGTGGGGAAAAATGCAAAAGAGTTACAAAGGCTGTAATTCACTCCCTCCCCTACCTGGGATATGAGCCTGAGAGGCAGTCTCCCTCCTGTGCTTTACCCTCATGTGGTCCACCTTCAACAACTGGTACAAGAGACACTCTGAGAAAAACACCTAGCTATGATTCACTGTCATGCACTATCTGGCTTCTGAGACAGAGGCAGAGGAATCCTTCTGTGCTGTGTCTTCCAACAGCATCTGGCCCCAGACACGGATGTTAAGATCAATGAGACTAAATATGAACACAGCATGGGGTGGCCTTCTTCTTTGTGCATACTGATAGTTTAGTCACTCTTTAGTCCTCCTTAACCTCCTCACTTTCACAACTTCAAATGAAAGTTTGCCATGTCTGTCACTGACAGGAAAGAGATGATTTCTTAGACGCTGCTGTGTATGGTTGACTACTAATAGGTCATGGAAAAAACCAAGGTCCTCCTCACTATCGGAACTGTTGCCTTGACACTGACAAGGGAAGCTCGGACGACTCCTTCTCAGACGCTGCTGTGTATGGTTGACTACTAATAGGTCATGGAAAAAACCAAGGTCCTCCTCACTATCGGAACTGTTGCCTTGACACTGACAAGGGAAGCTCGGACGACTCCTTCTCAGACGCTGCTGTGTATGGTTGACTACTAATAGGTCATGGAAAAAACCAAGGTCCTCCTCACTATCGGAACTGTTGCCTTGACACTGACAAGGGAAGCTCGGACGACTCCTTCTCAGACGCTGCTGTGTATGGTTGACTACTAATAGGTCATGGAAAAAACCAAGGTCCTCCTCACTATCGGAACTGTTGCCTTGACACTGACAAGGGAAGCTCGGACGACTCCTTCTCAGACGCTGCTGTGTATGGTTGACTACTAATAGGTCATGGAAAAAACCAAGGTCCTCCTCACTATCGGAACTGTTGCCTTGACACTGACAAGGGAAGCTCGGACGACTCCTTCTCAGACGCTGCTGTGTAATTTGGTTGACTGCTAATGGGACTGACGATGCGTTAAGAATGGAAACTGCTGAGAACGTATAAGATAAGACTAGAGCAGTATAAATTGGGCATAAGATAAGACTAGAGCAGTATAAATTGGGCATAAGATAAGACTAGAGCAGTATAAATTGGGGAGAAGATAAGACTAGAGCAGTATAAATTGGGCATAAGATAAGACTAGAGCAGTATAAATTGGGGAGAAGATAAGAATAGAGGAGTATAAATTGGGTATAAGATAAGACTAGAGGAGTATAAATTGGGTATAAGATAAGACTAGAGGAGTATAAATTGGGTATAAGATAAGACTAGAGCAGTATAAATTGGGTATAAGATAAGACTAGAGGAGTATAAATTGGGCATAAGATAAGACTAGAGGAGTATAAATTGGGCATAAGATAAGACTAGAGGAGTATAAATTGGGCATAAGATAAGACTATAGGAGTATAAATTGGGCATAAGATAAGACTAGAGGAGTATAAATTGGGCATAAGATAAGACTATAGGAGTATAAATTGGGCATAAGATAAGACTAGAGGAGTATAAATTGGGCATAAGATAAGACTAGAGGAGTATAAATTGGGCATAAGATAAGACTATAGGAGTATAAATTCTTTATAATATAATAATAGAGCAGTATAAATTGGGTATAAGATAAGACTAGAGGAGTATAAATTGTGCATAAGATAATACTAGAGCAGTATAAATTGGGCATAAGATAAGACTAGAGCAGTATAAATTGGGTATAAGATAAGACTAGAGCAGTATAAATTGGGCATAAGATAACACCAGAGCAGTATAAATTGGGTATAAGATAAGACTAGAGCAGTATAAATTGGGGAGAAGATAAGACTAGAGGAGTATAAATTGGGATAAGACTAGAAAATTCTTTATAATAATAATAGAGCACTTGGGTATAAGATAAGACTAGAGGAGTATAAATTGGGGAGAAGATAAGACTAGAGGAGTATAAATTGGGCATAAGATAAGACTAGAGCAGTTTAAATTGGGGAGAAGATAAGACTAGAGGAGTATAAATTGGGTATAAGATGAGAAGAGAGCAGTATGAAGTGGGTAGAAGATAAGACTAGAGGACTAGTTAGTTATGTTGTATGGCATTTCCTCTATAATTTGAGTCTGAGTGGCTGAATTATATTGGACTCCCCCTGAAGATAACAGATTCCCTGATATATTTGTTTGTTGAAGGAGTATTTTTTCAGCGACTGAATGAATGACTGAATTGACCGACTGACTGAATGATGGAATTAATTGAGCAAAGAGTAGATCAACGAAATAAGCACCATGTATTCTATCGTTGAGGACTAACTAATAGATTCAGTTTCTATGCTACATGTACAATGTGAGTGTGTAGGTCAATCATACAATGCTTCTAATGAAACCGGCCTAGAACAGCCGTATCTACTGAACACCTTCGCTCATATCTCCAAATATATGCATATGCGCCAGAGAAAGTTACCGTAAGTGCATAAAGCTGTACCCCCCCACCCCCACCCCCACCCCCACCACCCTATGCATACAAATGACCACTCAGTAATAATACATGAGTTAGCAGAAGGCATTGTGCTTGTTCTGTATTCTCGTCCCGGCGTGCTGCTCTCTGGTTTAATAAGAGTTACAGTATGAAAACAGAATAGCCCTGGGGGGTGGGGTGGGGGGTGGGGGGGTACAGCAGACCTGGGTTCGACTACCATTTTAAATATTTGTAAAATACTTTGTGTAACGAATGCGCTGAGAGTCGGGAAGCAAGTACAGGGAGTGTTTAAATAAATGAACAGAATATTAAACAATAAAAACACAAAGAACAAACCGACATGCAAACAGAGTCAATAACACCTGAGGAAACAACCAAGGGGAGAGACAGATATAGGGAAGATAATCAAGGAGGTGATGGAGTCCAGAGGAGGGACAGATATAGGGAAGATAATCAAGGAGGTGATGGAGTCCAGAGGAGGGACAGATATAGGGAAGATAATCAAGGAGGTGATGGAGTCCAGAGGAGGGACAGATATAGGGAAGATAATCAAGGAGGTGATGGAGTCCAGGTGAGTGACAGATATAGGGAAGATAATCAAGGAGGTGATGGAGTCCAGAGGAGGGACAGATATAGGGAAGATAATCAAGGAGGTGATGGAGTCCAGGTGAGTGACAGATATAGGGAAGATAATCAAGGAGGTGATGGAGTCCAGGTGAGTGACAGATATAGGGAAGATAATCAAGGAGGTGATGGAGTCCAGGGAGGGACAGATATAGGGAAGATAATCAAGGAGGTGATGGAGTCCAGGTGAGTGACAGATATAGGGAAGATAATCAAGGAGGTGATGGAGTCCAGAGGAGGGACAGATATAGGGAAGATAATCAAGGAGGTGATGGAGTCCAGGTGAGTGACAGATATAGGGAAGATAATCAAGGAGGTGATGGAGTCCAGGTGAGTGACAGATATAGGGAAGATAATCAAGGAGGTGATGGAGTCCAGAGGAGGGACAGATATAGGGAAGATAATCAAGGAGGTGATGGAGTCCAGGTGAGTGACAGATATAGGGAAGATAATCAAGGAGGTGATGGAGTCCAGGTGAGGGACAGATATAGGGAAGATAATCAAGGAGGTGATGGAGTCCAGGGAGGACAGATATAGGGAAGATAATCAAGGAGGTGATGGAGTCCAGAGGAGGGACAGATATAGGGAAGATAATCAAGGAGGTGATGGAGTCCAGAGGAGGGACAGATATAGGGAAGATAATCAAGGAGGTGATGGAGTCCAGAGGAGGGACAGATATAGGGAAGATAATCAAGGAGGTGATGGAGTCCAGGTGAGTGACAGATATAGGGAAGATAATCAAGGGGATGGAGTCCAGGTGAGGGACAGATATAGGGGATAATCAAGGAGGTGATGGAGTCCAGGTGAGGGACTGATATAGGGAAGATAATCAAGGAGGTGATGGAGTCGATGGGGACTGATATGCGATGGAGTCGGTGAGTGACGATGGGAAGATAATCAAGGAGGTGATGGATGGGGACAGATATAGGGAAGATAATCAAGATGGGGACTGGTGAGTGACAGATGGGGAAGATAATCAAGGGGTGACTGGAGTCCAGAGGAGGGACAGATGGGGATAATCAAGGAGGTGATGGGGACTGGTGAGTGACAGATATGGGGATAATCAAGGAGTGGAGTCCAGAGGGGGACTGGTGCGCGATAATCAAGGGGACTGATGGAGTCGTGAGGATGGGGACTGATGCGGGAAGATAATCAATGGGGACTGGAGCAGACGATGGGGACTGGTGCGCATAATAATCAGCAGCCTGGTGACCTAGAGGCCAGAGAGGGAGTATAGGTGACCCTTTGTTTATTTTTTAATTGAATGAATGAATTGCTTTGCGCCCAGACTAAAATAGTCCCCTTACTATATTTAACAGAAACTGCTGTGACCATACAGCATACAGAAAATGGAGATGCATTATCTTAAATATCTGCTCAGTTGACTCAGGACCCTAGCAACATCCTGATTTACAGAGAGCCCACAGAGAATTCAGTACCCTAGCAACAGCCTGATTTACAGAGAGTCCATAGAGGCTTCAGTACCCTAGCAACAGCCTGATTTACCTAGAGTCCAGAGAGGCTTCAGTGACCCTTTGTTTAACAGCCTGATTTACAGAGTCCACTATATTTAACAGAAACTTCTGTGACCATAGCAACAGCCTGATTTATCAGATAGTCCATAGAGGCTTCAGGACCCTAGCAACATCCTGATTTACAGAGAGCCCACAGAGAATTCAGTACCCTAGCAACAGCCTGATTTACAGAGAGTCCATAGAGGCTTCAGTACCCTAGCAACAGCCTGATTTACAGAGTCCATAGAGGCTTCAGTACCCTAGCAACAGCCTGATTTACAGAGTCCATAGAGGCTTCAGTACCCTAGCAACAGCCTGATTTACAGAGAGTCCATAGAGGCTTCAGTACCCTAGCAACAGCCTGATTTACAGAGTCCATAGAGGCTTCAGTACCCTAGCAACAGCCTGATTTACAGAGTCCATAGAGGCTTCAGTACCCTAGCAACAGCCTGATTTACAGAGTCCATAGAGGCTTCAGTACCCTAGCAACAGCCTGATTTACAGAGTCCATAGAGGCTTCAGTACCCTAGCAACAGCTTGATTTACAGAGAGTCCATAGAGGCTCCAGTACCCTAGCAACAGCCTGATTTACAGACAGTCCATAGAGGCTCCAGTACCCTAGCAACAGCCTGATTTACAGAGTCCATAGAGGCTCCAGTACCCTAGCAACAGCCTGATTTACAGAGGTTCCAGTACCCTAGCAAGTTTACAGAGTCCATAGAGGCTCCAGTACCCTAGCAACAGCCTGATTTACAGACAGTCCATAGAGGCTCCAGTACCCTAGCAACAGCCTGATTTACAGAGTCCATAGAGGCTCCAGTACCCTAGCAACAGCCTGATTTACAGAGAGTCCATAGAGGCTCCAGTACCCTAGCAACAGCCTGATTTACAGAGAGTCCATAGAGGTTCCAGTACCCTAGCAACAGCCTGATTTACAGAGAGTCCATAGAGGTTCCAGTACCCTAGCAACAGCCTGATTTACAGAGTCCATAGAGGCTCCAGTACCCTAGCAACAGCCTGATTTACAGAGAGTCCATAGAGGTTCCAGTACCCTAGCAACAGCCTGATTTACAGAGAGTCCATAGAGGTTCCAGTACCCTAGCAACAGCCTGATTTACAGAGTCCATAGAGGTTCCAGTACCCTAGCAACAGCCTGATTTACAGAGTCCATAGAGGCTCCAGTACCCTAGCAACAGCCTGATTTACAGAGAGTCCATAGAGGTTCCAGTACCCTAGCAACAGCCTGATTTACAGAGAGTCCATAGAGGTCCCAGTACCCTAGCAACAGCCTGATTTACAGAGAGTCCATAGAGGTTCCAGTACCCTAGCAACAGCCTGATTTACAGAGAGTCCATAGAGGCTTCAGTACCCTAGCAACAGCCTGATTTACAGAGAGTCCATAGAGTTTCCAGTAAACTAGGCCGCAGCACAGCTGCCCACAGTACTCCAATCAGAGCAGTATTCATGTCCCCTTCCGGACTTGCACGCAACACACATAGTGAAATACCACAAACCGTCTTTCAGCAACAACCACCACAAATAATGTTTCAAATGATAAGAAATCTTCAAAGATTACAAATGAAAAATGTCTGTCTGGCTAAATTTGGCACTGAATGCAACTCATTATTATTGTTGATTATTCTGTCCCAGTTAAATAAATGATCTGAATACATTTGGTACACATCCCCACCTAACAATTCATCAATAATCTGTCTGGTAATGTTATGACTGTCCAAACCATTCTGATAAACTCATTACTATTGATAAAGAGACAGATCACTTATCTCATCTACGATGATGAGAACATTTCTAATTGAAATGAGAGGATGAGACCAAATTAAAATAAGCAATCAGTGACTTTATTTCTAGATAAGATGCAAGTGACTCAAGATAATTTATGTGAGAGAGGAAAATTACATTAGTGGGAGTTGGGAGCTAATGAGCTGACTAATTGATTCTAATCTTAGTGTCACACCATCGTTTTATTAACAAGATGACTAAAGGGAATAGATTAATAGAAAACACAAGTTCCTTGGAAGACTAGCCCGTTGTGGGCTAACAGAGATCCTAATAAATAATCAACTCCCCGCATGCGTTTCTCCAGAATCCCAGGAGGGTGGTCATAATAAAATAAAGATTGGGTGAAACAGTCCTGGGGAAATAGAATGCAACATCGAAATTAAGGACAACAAAATCAACCACCTGTAATTTTAACTTGTTTAGCTTTGAGTAAATTGGTTGTGGCATCTGACTCACTGGAGAGAACTAAGCATGATGAAAAACAGGTTGTGACGCCAAGGTGTTGGTACATGTGTGTTTTTAATAGGAGGACACTTTGAGTAGCTAACTCATTAACTCCACATGGTCTTATAGCCACTGCAGCTCCACACTTGATTATAGTTCTCACACTGCTAAGCAATAATCAACTGCCACTGCAGTAGTAGTAGTTCACTGTTCCCCATGTTACGCTTCTGTGTACAGCACAGTTTGTCCTGAGACTGTTCCCCATGTTACGCTTCTGTGTACAGCACAGTTTGTCCTGAGACTGCAGATACTGTGGAAAGATAGGGAGAGAGAGAGAGAGAGAGAGAGAGAGAGAGAGAGAGGGAGAAATGAGAGAGAGAGAGAGACAGAGAGAGAGAGAGGCAGAGAGAGAGAGAGAGAGAGATGAGAGCAAGCGAGAGACAAACGAGAGAGAGAGAAATGAGAGCAAGCGAGAGACAAACGAGAGAGCGAGAGCAAGCGAGAGAGACAAACGAGAGACAAACTAGAGATAGAGAGAGAGAAATGAGAGCAAGCGAGAGACAAATGAGAGAGCGAGAGAGAGAGACAAACTAGAGCAATCGAGAGACAAACGAGGGAGAGAGAGAGAGGGAAAGAGAGAGCGAAAGAGAGAGAGTGAGAGAGTGAGAGTGAGAGTGAGAGAGAGAGAGAGAGAGAGAGAGAGAGAGAGAGAGAGAGAGAGAGAGGGACAGAGAAAGGAGGGTAATGCATGTGGTCATTACAGACACTCAGGGAACCAGTAATGTAACTACAGAACTACAGGACTGTCCTGAGTCACGGTTCCTTAATCCACCATGAGATTTTAAGATATGCGATGCACCCTACATAGCTCCAAGGGGCTAACGTTAGGCACATGACCATACATTTGTTCATACATGTTACATCCAGCAGTACAGTAACATCATCAAGGTGCCTCAATGCATTCACTCTTCACTGTAATGTTAAAAAATATTATATTTATTTGGCTGTATCATATAGTGTTGTCGAAAAATAAATAGTTTGATCAGGATCCTTTCAGTGAGGCTAGAAACTAATAATTAGAAATGAGCATTACTCATATTAATACACCACAAGCATCTTTGCAGTAGATATCTCTACGTTTGATCACCACAAGCATCTTTGCAGTAGATATCTCTACGTTTGATCACCACAAGCATCTTTGCAGTAGATATCTCTACGTTTGATCACCACAAGCATCTTTGCAGTAGATATTTCTATGTTTGATGAAAAAGAATATGTACATAAAAATATGTACATAAAAATATATGGATGAGCGATGGCCGAACGGCATACGCAAGATGCAGTAGAGTACAGTATATACATATGAGGTGAGTAATGTAGGGTATGTAAACATTATATAAAGTGGCATTGTTTAAAGTGGCTAGTGATACATTTACTACATCCAATTTTTGTTATTATTAAAGTGGCTAGAGATTTGAGTAAGTATGTTGGCAGCAGCCACTCAATGTTATTGATGGCTGTTTAACAGTTTTTTGGCCTTGAGATAGAAGCTGTTTTTCAGTCTCTCACTCCCAGCTTTGATGCACCTGTACTGACCTCGCCTTCTAGATTATAGCGGGGTGAATAGGCAGTGGCTTGGGTGGTTGTTCTCCTTGATGATCTTTTTGGCCTTCCTGTGACATCGGGTGGTGTAGGTGTCCTGGAGGGCAGGTAGTTTGCCCCCGGTGATGCGTTGTGCAGACCTCGCTACCCTCTGGAGAGCCTTACGGTTGAGGGTGGAGCAGTTGCCGTACCAGGCAGTGATACATCCCCGCAGGATGCTCTCGATTGTGCGTCTGTAAAAGTTTGTGACTGTTTTTGGTGACAAGCCAAATTTCTTCAGCCTCCTGAGGTTGAAGAGGCGCTGCTGCGCCTTCTTCACCATGCTGTCTGTGTGGGTGGACCATTTCAGTTTGTCTGTGATGTGTACGCCGAGGAACTTAAAACTTTCCACCTTCTCCACTACTGTCCTGTCGATGTGGATAGAGGGCTGCTCCCTCTGCTGTTTCCTGAAGTCCACAATCATCTCATTTGTTTTGTTGACATTGAGTGTGAGGTTATTTTCCTGACACCACACTCCGAGGGCCCTCACCTCCTCCCTGTAGGCCGTCTCGTCATTGTTGGTAATCAAGCCGACCATTGTAGTGTTGTCTGCAAACTTGATGATTGAGTTGGAGGCGTGCATGGCCACGCAGTCATGAGTGAACAGGGAGTAAAGGAGAGGGCTGAGATCGCACCCTTGTGGGGCCCCAGTGTTGAGGATCAGCGGGGTGGAGATGTTGTTTCCTACCCTCACCACCTGGGCGCGGCCCGTCAGGAAGTCCAGGACCCAGTTGCACAGGGCGGGTCGAGACCCAGGGTCTCGAGCTTAATGACGAGTTTACTATGGTGTTAAATGCTGAGCTGTAGTCGAAGTGTGCAGTGTGATTTCGTTTGCTTCGTCGGTGGACCTATTGGGGCGGTAAGCAAATTGGAGTGGGTCTAGGATGTTAGGTAGGGTGGAGGTGATATGGTCCTTGACTAGTCTCTCAATGCACTTCATGATGACGGAAGTGAGTGCTACAGGGCTATTAGTCATTTAGCTCAGTTACCTTAGCGTTACCTTAGCTTTCTTGGGAACAGGAACAATGGTGGCCCTCTTGAAGCATGTGGGAACAGGAGACTAGGATAAGGATTGATTGAATATGTTCGTAAACACACCAGTCAGCTGGTCTGCGCATGCTCTGAGGACGCGGCTAGGGATGCCATCTGGGCCGGCAGCCTTGCGAGTTTTCGTAGCGGTCCGTGTCGGTGGCACTGTACTGTCCTCAAAGCGAGCAAAGAAGTTGTTTAGTTTGTCTGGGAGCAAGACATTGTGGTCTGCGACAGGGCTGGTTTTCTTTTTGTAGTCCGTGATTGACTGTAGACCCTGCCAAATACTGTACCTCTCGTGTTTGAGCCGTTGAATTGCGACTCTACTTTGTCTCTATACTGACGCTTAGCTTGTTTGATTGCCTTGCAGAGGGAATAGCTACACTGTTTGTATTCGGTCATGTTTCCGGTCGCCTTGCCCTGCTAAAAAGCAGTGGTTCCTGCTTTCAGTTTTGCACAAGCATGTTTGCAATATATATCTCTACATTTGATCACCACAAGCATCTTTGCAGTAGATATCTCTACATTCGATCACCGCAAGCTTTGCTATCAGCAAAATGTTTCAACTTTATTTTTCACCCTTTCAGCATCAGCTTCAAAGGGTGTTAACAATATGAGCTTCTTCTTATGAAACCCAAGCAGGCTGCGTTTAGCGGGGTTGATCTTCTAAACACATTAATATCTCTGCATCGAAACGAGAGTCTTTACATAACATTGCTGGCAATAGGAATTTGCATGTCACCCCCCAGTGACCACAGTAGTTCAACAGAGAGGACCACACAGGAAAATTATTCTGGTTATGAGTGATTCTGTCTTGATTCCTCTTTTTCTACTCATGATATCTGGTTGGGGTTGATGAATGTCACCAGGTTGTCCACTTGCTATGGGTTGAATATAAAGGTTATTTACAGTATCGACTCGGAAGGTTTGTCACAAACTAATTAGGAAGGATTGGACACGTGAGACTATTCAACGTACAATGTAAGCACTGTAATGATACGCTGTTAAGAGTCGATGACATACAGGTTAAATAGAGAGGTGACGATACCCTCTGTACCCTTCATCACCCTCTCTTTAACTAGGATCCACCTTTTCAATTATAACCAATTGCCTTCTATGGATCAGGGGAATCTGATCCTAGATCAGCACTTCTACTCCAAGACCCTTTTAGAATACAGACCAGGCCACTTCCGTTATGGAAGCTGGGTTTGGGGTGATCCATCAATATCCTTTCTGATGCTTTTCAACAGAGAAGAAAACATTGCCACCAACTCACAGAAGTAGATGTTTTCCTCGAACGTAACCTTAAAAATCTCATCCACCCACGACCCATAGCAGGGCTGGTTTCCTGGAAGCCAGTCCAGCCCAGCCCAGCCCAGAACACCTCTCCTGGGCCAAACAGCAGGGTCAAACAGCTCTAAACACCGAGGTGGGCGGCAGGCAGGAGGAAGGGAACAGAACAGAACAACGAGAACACTACCCCATAGTACAGCTGTTGTTCTCTTTAATCAATTCACCACTGAGCTGAATACGAGCTCTCTGATTGTCTCTCTCTCTCTCTCTCTGACTCTCTCTCTCTCTCTCTCTCTCTCGCTCTCTCTGTCTCTCTCTCTCTGACTCTCTCTCTCTCTCTCTCTCTCTCTCTGTCTCTCTCTCTCTCTGTAACTCTCACACACACACCATCTGAGCTGAAACATTGAGCAGTACTCTGTTCCAGCCAGGCCAGAATAACGCTAGAGTTCCCTGAGGCTCGGAAGCTATAGGATCACTGTTGTTTACTGCTCTCTGCCTTCCCTTTAGAAAATTGCTTTGCTCTTTGCTCTTTGCTCGGGCTTTGAATGGAATTCCAGGAGTGAAAATCCAAGCTGGAATCGATTGAGGCAATGGTCATAGTTGAGTCAGGATTGTCCCGCTGTCGTTTGTTCTACCGTCAATTATGTTTTGTTGTGTCTATTTATCATTTTTCCACAGTAATGAATTCATGCAACTTGGGTGGTACACCATTTGTATCCCGTACATATGACTAACTTAACTTGAAACTTGAATCCACACTACCGTTCAAAAGTTTGGTGTCACCTAGAAATGTCTTTGTTTTTGAAAAAAAATAATAATAATGTTGTGCATTAAAATAACATAATATTGATCAGAAATACAGTGTAGACATTGTTCATGTTGTAAATGACTATTGTAGCTGGAAACGGCTGATTTTTAATGGGATATCTACATAGGCGTACAGAGGCCCATTATCAGCTCCTGTGTTCCAATGGCATGTTGATCATTTTAACATTTACATTTAAGTCATTTAGCAGACGCTCTTATCCAGAGCGACTTACAAATTGGTGCATTCACCTTATGACATCCAGTGGAACAGCCACTTTACAATAGTGCATCTAAATCTTTTAAGGGGGGGGGGGGTGAGAAGGATTACTTTATCCTATCTTAGGTATTCCTTAAAGAGGTGGGGTTTCAGGTGTCTCCGGAAGGTGGTGATTGACTCCGCTGTCCTGGCGTCGTGAGGGAGTTTGTTCCACTAAAAGGCTAATTGATCATTAGAAACCCCTTTTGCAATTATGTAAGCCCAGCTGAAAACTGCTGAAAACCCCTGTGTACTACTCCCTTCACAGAACAGTGCAAACTGGCCCTAACCAGAAGAGAAAGAGGAGTGGGAGGCCCCGATGCACAACTGAGCAAGAAGACAAGTACATTAGAATGTCTAGTTTGAGAAACAGACGCCGCACAAGTCCTCAACTGGCAGCTTCATTAAATAGTACCTGCCAAACACCAGCCTCAAAGTCAACAGTGAAGAGGTGACTCCGGGATGCTGGCCTTCTAGGCAGAGTTACAAAGAAAAAAACATATCTCAGACTGGCCAATAAAAAGACAAGATTAAGATGGGCAAAAGAACACAGACAGTGGACAGAGGAACTCTGCCTAGAAGGCCAGCATCCCGGAGTCGCCTCTTGACTGTTGAGACTAGTGTTTTGCGGGTACTATTAATTGAAGCTGCCAGTTGAGGACTTGTGAGGCGTCTGTTTCTCAAACTAGACACTATAATGTACTTGTCCTCTTGCTCAGTTGTGCATCAAGGCCTCCCACTCCTCTTTCTATTCTGGTTAGAGCCGGTTTGCGCTGTTCTGTGGAGGGGAGATAGTACACAGCATTGTACGAGATCTTCAGTATCTTGGCAATTTCTCACATGGAATAGCCTTCATTTCTCAGAACAAGAATAGACTGACGAGTTTCAGAAGAAAGTCCTTTGTTTCTGGCCATTTTGAGTCTGTAATCGAAACCACAAATGTTGATGCTCCAGATACTCAACTAGTCTAAAGAAGGCCAGTTTTATTGCTTCTTTAATCAGGACAACAGTTTTCAGCTGGGCTAACATAATTGCAAAAGGGTTTTCTAATGATCAATTAACCTTTTAAAATGATAAACTTGGATTAACTAACACAATGTGCCATTGGAACACAGGAGTGATGGTTGCTGATAATGGGCCCCTGTACATCTATGTAGATATTCCATAAAAAAATCTGCAGTTTCCAGCTACAATAGTCATTTACAACATTAACAATGTCTACACTGTATTTCTGATCAATATGATGTTATATTAATGGACAAAAAAATTGCTTTTCTTGAAAACTCAAATGATCTCAACATACATTTTCTACACTTTTTCACCAAAAACAACGTAGTTTTTTTTGTCAGTGATGGGAAACGTGACTGTAACTAGGGCAGCCAGGCTAATGCACCAAGCAGTTTGTTCCAGCAGTTAATCTCCTTGGTCTACAGAGAGAGCAGTAGACACACACACACACACACACACACACACACACACACACACACACACACACACACACACACACACCACACACACACACACACACACACATCCACACACACCCCCCCCCCCCACACACATACCCAAACACACACACACCTTCTCTAATCAAAGAAGACAAAACACCAAGTGGGCGCCTAAAGCTCTCCCTTAATGTGGACACGGACCAGGCAGGTCAGACTCCCATAATGCATCACTTCACGCCTTTCACTCAGGGGGTACTGAGCTGTTATTGGCCTCTGACCCATGAGTCTATGGCTGCGTTACAAAAGGCACCCTATTCCCTATGTAGCGTACGACTTTACCTAGGACTCTGGTCAACAGTAGTGTACTATATACCAGGAATAAATAGGACTCTGGTCAACAGTAGTGTACTATATACCAGGAATAAATAGGACTCTGGTCAACAGTAGTGTACCATATACCAGGACCAATAGGACTCTGGTCAACAGTAGTGTACTATATACCAGGACCAATAGGACTCTGGTCAACAGTAGTGTACTATATACCAGGACCAATAGGACTCTGGTCAACAGTAGTGTCCTTTATACCAGGACCAATAGGACTCTGGTCAACAGTAGTGTACCATATACCAGGACCAATGGGACTCTGGTCAACAGTAGTGTACTATATACCAGGACCAATAGGACTCTGGTCAACAGTAGTGTCCTATATACCAGGACCAATAGAGCTCTGATCAACAGTAGTGTACCATATACCAGGACCAATAGGACTCTGGTCAACAGTAGTGTACTATATACCAGGACCAATAGGACTCTGGTCAACCGTAGTGTCCTATATACCAGGACCAATAGGACTCTGGTCAACAGTAGTGTACTATGTACCAGGACCAATAGGACTCTGGTCAACCGTAGTGTCCTATATACCAGGACCAATAGGACTCTGGTCAACAGTAGTGTACTATATAGGGAATAGGGTTCCTGTGACTATGAGTTTAGGTGCAAAGCAGCCACAACAGGGTGATGAAGAGGTTGCATTAACATGGGTATGAATTATGCCAGTCAGACACAACAGGGTGATGAAGAGGCTGAATTAACATGGGTATTAATTATGCCAGTCAGCCACAACAGGGTGATGAAGAGGCTGCATTAACATGGGTATGAAATATACCAGTCAGCCACAACAGGGTGATGAATAGGCTGAATTAACATGGGTATTAATTAGCCCAGTCAGCCACAACAGGGTGATGAAGAGGCTGCATTAACATGGGTATTAATTAGCCCAGTCATGGAATGTGATGTCTCGTTAGCCTCGTTAGCTCTAATGGCTGTCTGACACAGGAGCACCACAAGCATCTGCCTCTGTTGCCCAGGAAAACAGAAAACACGATAATAGGAAGGGCTAATTGCCTCAGATATGATGCTGGCTGCCTCAAACATGATGCTGGTTGCCTCAGACATGAAGCTGGTTGCCTCAGACATGATGCTGGTTGCCTCAAACATGATGCTGGTTGCCTCAGACATGATGCTGGTTGCCTCAGACATGATGCTGGTTGCCTCAGACATGAAGCTGGTTGCCTCAGACATGATGCTGGTTGCATCAGACATGATGCTGGTTGCCTCAGACATGATGCTGGTTGCCTCAGACATGAAGCTGGTTGCCTCAGACATGAAGCTGGTTGCCTCAAACATGATGCTGGTTGCCTCAGACATGATGCTGGTTGCCTCAGACATGAAGCTGGTTGCCTCAGACATGATGCTGGTTGCCTTAGACATGAAGATGGTTGCCTCAGACATGATGCTGGTTGCTTCAGACATGAAGCTGGTTGCCTCAGACATGATGCTGGTTGCCTCAGACATGAAGCTGGTTGCCTCAGACATGATGCTGGTTGCCTCAGACATGAAGCTGGTTCCTCAAACATGATGCTGGTTGCCTCAGACATGATGCCGGTTGCCTCAGACATGATGCTGGTTGCCTCAGACATGATGCTGGTTGCCTCAGACATGATGCTGGTTGCCTCAGTGTGACGACCCTCCCACTCCGTCTGCCGAATTATTTCTCTTTGCTCTTGTTTTCCTTAATAGGATGTCGGTGGGCGGAGCCGGGAGGATCGTCAGAGAAATGGGACACACCTGTGCTCGGGTGTGTCACCAGGACAAATACACCACTTCCCCATTCATTGAGGAGACTCTCTCTATGCAGACACATTTACAGATTTTGGTTGTGGCTGTTTTGTTTGTTTGCGTTGGCACCTTTCAGCACCCCTCATTATCACATGTAAACACGCGACCACTCACTTACACGACTGACTAAACACACACTGTTGTTAAATGTATTTACGTTACTTCAGTTAATAAATGTATTTTGTTATTCTTTATCTCCACGTTGTCTCCCTTTTGTTACGAACTTCGAGCAGGTTCGTGACATCAGACATGTCATAGATGTCGTAGATGCATGCACACGTATGCACACACACGCAGCTCACTCATCACATTATCTCCTTAGGCATCTAAATGTTTACGATAGAAAAGAGGCAGACCATTGGGGCTATGGTATAGAATAGAGTGGGAATACTATGGGAATGTAGTCTGGGATCTGCCCCGCTGGAATGTCAGGAATGAGAGTTGGGGGGTTAGAGGTCATGGCATCGAGTATGGGGGGGGGTTAGGACGTGTGGTCTTGCCATCAGCACGCCATCCTTCTGTCTCTATGTTCCTGCCAGTACACATCTCTCCCACACATAATCATCGACACAAAGAACACAATGTACCAGAGGAAGGGGATGGCATAGTTATGTAGGCCAGCGACTTATCAACTTTATCAATGAAAATGAAATGTAGCGAATACTGCACGGATATAAATACGCTAAATATACAAAAGTATGTGGACACCCCTTCAAAGTAGTGGATTCGGCTTTTTGAGTCACTTCCGTTGCTGACAGGTGTGTAAAATCGAGCACACCGCCATGCAATCTCCATAGACAAACATTAGCAATTGAATGGCCTTACTGAAGAGCCCAGTGACTTCAAGCGTGGCACTGCTCTGCTAGAGCTGCCGTGGTCAACTGTAAGTGATGTTATTGTGAAGTGGAAACGTCTAGGAACAACAACGACTCAGCCGCGAAGTGATAGGTCACACAAGCGCACAGAACGGGACCACCGAGTGCTGAAGCGTGTAAAAATGGTCTGCCCTCGGTTGCAACACTCAATACCGAGTTTCAAACTGCCCACTGGAAGCAACGTCAGCACAAGAACTGTTTGTTGGGAGCATCATGAAATGGGTTTCTATGGTCGAGCAGCCTCACACAAGCCTCACGCAATCCCAAAGTTTGGCTGCAGTGGTGTAAAGCTCACCGCCATTGGACTCTGGAGCAGTGAAAACAGGTTCTCTGGAATTATGAATCATGCTTCACCATCTGACATTCTAGACGATTCTGTGTTTCCAAGAGAATGTAATTCTAAATACAACTGTATTTAATAACTTTGTCAAATGAATGAAATCACAAACAAGGCATTAAGCTTAAGTTACAAGGTAATACTTACATTAAACAAGCATAATTCCAGACACATACAGTGCATTCGGAAAGTATTCAGACCCCTTCCCCTTTTCCACATTTTGTTACTTTATAACCTAAAATTGATTAAATAAAAAATAAAGATCCTCATCTACACACAATACCCCATAATAATCAACAGTTGATAAACTACTTATAAACCCCTTTGTAAATCATTGTATGTGTTAGTGAGTATTGAATGACAGGTCACACTTCACAGGCTATCTGCATTGTCATTGTACCTTAAACTTGTATTGTAAATCTCTACATCTGTACTTGTACTGTATATTGTCATCCCGAGTGGCGCAGTGGTCTAAGTCACTGCATCTCAGTGATAGAGGTGTCATTACAGACACCCTGGTTCAGTGGTCTAAGTCACTGCATCTCAGTGATATAGGTGTCATTACAGACACCCTGGTTCAGTGGTCTAAGTCACTGCATCTCAGTGAGTCACTGACACCCTGGTTCAGTGGTCTAAGTCACTGCATCTCAGTGATATAGGTGTCATTACAGACACCCTGGTTCAGTGGTCTAAGTCACTGCATCTCAGTGATAGAGGTGTCACTACAGACACCCTGGTTCAGTGGTCTAAGTCACTGCATCTCAGTGATAGAGGTGTCATTACAGACACCCTGGTTCAGTGGTCTAAGTCACTGCATCTCAGTGATAGAGGTGTCATTACAGACACCCTGGTTCAGTGGTCTAAGTCACTGCATCTCAGTGATAGAGGTGTCATTACAGACACCCTGGTTCAGTGGTCTAAGTCACTGCATCTCAGTGATAGAGGTGTCACTACAGACACCCTGGTTCGAATCCAGGCTGTATCACATGTATCACATTGTGCGCTGCCCCAGCGTTGTCAGGGATTGGCTGGTGTAGGCCGTCATTGTAATTAAGAATTTGTTCTTAACTGACTTGCCTAGTTAAATAATTATAAAATAAAATAAAAACATGTAGCACTACACTGAGAGACACACAGCATTACAGCATGAGGTTCAGCGGTCACTCACCAGGGCTTTAGTCTCCTCCTCGTCTTTGTAATAGTGTAGCTGTTCCCCTCGAAGTACGAACCAGCGTGTGTGCCAAGTCTTCACAAAGCCTCCCTGCTTCCTCAGCCAGCCACACCTGATGACGTTCTGCCTGCCCAGGCCTCGGCCATGCTGGGGACTACTGTTGGACACGGCCTGCTCTTCCATGGTGGTGGTCAGGCAAGAAGATCCCCACTAGACCTCTAGAAGATCGCCCTGTTAGCAGCAGAAAAGAGAGAAGAAGGTTATTGAAGCCAACTTTAATATAGAGGACAGGAGAGCTGAAGGTCCCTAATAGTTGCTCTGTTATCCGATAATGCCAGAATCTATTGATCTGTGAAGCCGAACGGCATTACTACCAGAGAAAGCTCCTAAATTAATGTTACTTCGGCATGACCTCAAGTCAAGAGAAGCTGTAGACAGAACAGCTGATCGTGCAGATATAGGAACTGACTTGTAAAGCAGACCCCAAAGTGACTTTCCCATCAACTGTGTATAATATTATAGGCACAATGCAGGCCCACAGGGTGGCCTAGTGGTTAGTGCGTTGGACTAGTAACCGGAAGGTTGCAAGTTCAAACCCCCGAGCTGACAAGGTAGAAATCTGTCGTTCTGTCCCTGAACAGGCAGTTAACCCACTGTTCCTAGGCTGTCATTGAAAATAAGAATTTGTTCTTAACTGACTTGCCTGGTTACATTAAGGTAAAAAAGAAAAGAAAAGAAAAGAAACAACTATTCAATTAGGGTTTGTAACTCTTGTCACAGAAGTGGTCATACAATGCAGAAATGTCGAGATGATGTTTGGTCTCAATTCTACTAGATTCTACTAGAGCTTTCTCCTTAAACCTTTGGATGTTGATTATTTGACGATAATGTGTTAATAATTTCTTCCTTTGCAACTCATTCATTTCTATGTCCATTTGTGATGGCTGTAATACAGTAGGGTGACTTTCGTGAATGTGCTTTCTGTGACGTGTACAGAATGCTAGATAAAATGTAATGGCTCATCGTAAGACACAAAGAATAGTTTGTTATCCCAAGCGTGGTGCACACGGCCAGCTGAGTGTAATACTGTAGATGTGGGTGTGCTTGGAAAAGTCACTGTTTTGTTATTCACAGAATGGCCATAGATCTTTCACCACTGGTATGCTAATGTTGGGTGCTGTAAACTGACATGCTAATACATTTCATATGTGAAAGTTCTTTGGATTTAACTTCAACAGTTGTTCTTGATTATTTCCACATTCTGATTCGTTGTTTTATTTTCTCACATGATTTTCTCTCAAAGGTAGTAGGAGAGTTAGAGAATTTTTAATTTAAAATATACTTTCTATGATAGTTATCTTTTATATCTTTAGTATTCATCTGACTGTTTTGATAAAACTATATCTGAAGTTGCTATTGGACCAATCAGATAAACAGACAATTTTATGTTCATTGAAATGTGGATTAATCTGTGACGTAATGTACCTTCAGTTATGTGTTTGGTCTCACAAGGAAGAACGGAAAACATTATTTTGTAGCTTGCTTACAGGAAACGTGTTACCTAAGGACATTTGTATGTCTAAAGAAGACAATGATACCAGCCTAAAGGCCACTTCTGGGGTGATGCTGCGAGCACCATGAACCACTTGGTCACAAGATTGTCTACAGTGACTACAGTGCTGGCCGTCCAAATCGACACACTTCTGTCTGATGCAGAATAAGACGTGTTCAAGGGTGGATGGTGTAGGGCTAACGTCCCGAAGTGACTCTTCTTATTAACTGTATACAAGAATGTCCTCTGCGTTGTCTTAGGAATTCAGCCTTCTCTGTGTTGATCTCGCCAACCCCCATTGTCTCACCTCTGAGGAGCAGAGGTGACGTCATGTAGGTCTGATATCTGATTGGAGGTTAACTTTACAGTAGTGCTATTGGTCAACAACTCAGATTTTGAATCAAAACAACTCAAATGCTTATAAGAGGGGCTTAGATTCATTGTTCTTTTCTTTTTCTCTTTCTTGTTCCTGAACTGCTCTCTCTCTCTCTCTCTCTCTCTCTCTCTCTCCCTCTCTCTCTCTCTCTCTCTCTCTCTCTCTCTCTCTCCCCCTCTCTCTCTCTCTCTCTCTCTCTATCTCTTGCCTTGTAACTTAAGCTTTATGCCTTGTATATGAATTACTTCATTTTACAGAGTTATTAAATACACTTGCATTTAGAATTCAATTTTCAGACATTTACTAATTGTCTATTGCTGTAACTCAACTATAGTGTTCTGTTTCTGTAAATCAAATAGTGTTCTGTTACTGTAAATCAAATATAGTGTTCTATTACTGTAACTATAGTGTTCTATTGCTATAACTCAACTATAGTGTTCGATTACTTTAACTCAACTATAGTATTCTATTACTGTAACTAAAGTGTTCTATTACTGTAACTCAACTATAGTGTTCTATTACTGTAACTATAGTGTTATATTACTGTAACTACAGTGTTCTATTACTGTAACTATAGTGTTCTGTTACTGTAACTCAACTATAGTGTTCTATTACTGTAACTATAGTGTTCTATTACTGTAACTCAACTAGAGTGTTATATTACTGTAACTCAACTATAGTGTTCTATTACTGTAACTCAACTGTAGTGTTTATTACTGTAACTAAAGTGTTCTATTACTGTAACTACAGTGTTCTATTACTGTAACTATAGTGTTCTATTACTGTAACTATAGTGTTCTATTACTGTAACTCAACTATAGTGTTCTATTACTGTAACTCAACTAGAGTGTTCTATTACTGTAACTATAGTGTTCTATTACTGTAACTATAGTGTTCTATTACTGTAACTAAAGTGTTCTATTACTGTAACTACAGTGTTCTATTACTGTAACTATAGTGTTCTATTACTGTAACTCTACTATAGTGTTCTGTTACTGTAACTATAGTGTTCTATTACTGTAACTATAGTGTTCTATTACTGTAACTCTACTATAGTGTTCTGTTACTGTAAATCAACTATAGTGTTCTAATACTGTAACTAAAGTGTTATATTACTGTAACTATAGTGTTCTATTAGTGTAACTATAGTGTTCTATTACTGTAACTCAACTATAGTGTTCTATTAGTGTAACTATAGTGTTCTATTACTGTAACTATAGTGTTATATTACTGTAACTACAGTGTTCTATTACTGTAACTATAGTGTTCTATTACTGTAACTATAGTGTTATATTACTGTAACTACAGTGTTCTATTACTGTAACTATAGTGTTCTATTACTGTAACTCAACTATAGTGTTCTATTACTGTAACTATAGTGTTCTATTACTGTAACTATAGTGTTCTATTACTGTAACTATAGTGTTATATTACTGTAACTACAGTGTTCTATTACTGTAACTATAGTGTTATATTACTGTAACTACAGTGTTCTATTACTGTAACTATAGTGTTCTATTACTGTAACTCAACTATAGTGTTCTATTACTGTAACTATAGTGTTCTATTACTGTAACTCAACTATAGTGTTCCATTACTGTAACTATAGTGTTCTATTACTGTAACTATAGTGTTATATTACTGTAACTCATAGTGTTCTATTACTAACTATAGTGTTCTATTACTGTAACTATAGTGTTCTATTACTGTAACTATAGTGTTCTATTACTGTAACTATAGTGTTCTATTACTGTAACTATAGTGTTCTATTACTGTAACTATAGTGTTCTATTACTGTAACTAGTGTTCTATTACTAGTGTTCTATTACTGTAACTCAACTATAGTGTTCTATTACTGTAACTATAGTGTTCTATTACTGTAACTCAACTATAGTGTTCCATTACTGTAACTATAGTGTTCTATTACTGTAACTATAGTGTTCTATTACTGTAACTCAACTATAGTGTTCTATTACTGTAACTATAGTGTTATATTACTGTAACTAGAGTGTTCTATTACTGTAACTATAGTGTTCCATTACTGTAACTATAGTGTTATATTACTGTAACTATAGTGTTCTATTACTGTAACTATAGTGTTCTATTACTGTAACTATAGTGTTATATTACTGTAACTACAGTGTTCTATTACTGTAACTATAGTGTTCTATTACTGTAACTATAGTGTTATATACTGTAACTACAGTGTTCTATTACTGTAACTATAGTGTTCTATTACTGTAACTATAGTGTTCTATTACTGTAACTATAGTGTTCTATTACTGTAACTATAGTGTTCTATTACTGTAACTATAGTGTTATATTACTGTAACTATAGTGTCCTATTACTGTAACTATAGTGTTCTATTACTGTAACTATAGTGTTATATTACTGTAACTATAGTGTTGTATTACTGTAACTATAGTGTTATATTACTGTAACTATAGTGTTCTATTACTGTAACTACAGTGTTCTATTACTGTAACTATACTGTAACTCATAGTGTTCTATTACTGTAACTATAGTGTTCTATTACTGTAACTATAGTGTTATTACTGTAACTATAGTGTTATATTACTGTAACTACAGTGTTCTATTACTGTAACTATAGTGTTATATTACTGTAACTACAGTGTTCTATTACTGTAACTATAGTGTTCTATTACTGTAACTCAACTATAGTGTTCTATTACTGTAACTATAGTGTTCTATTACTGTAACTCAACTATAGTGCTCCATTACTGTAACTATAGTGTTCTATTACTGTAACTATAGTGTTCTATTACTGTAACTCAACTATAGTGTTCTATTACTGTAACTATAGTGTTCTATTACTGTAACTATAGTGTTCTATTACTGTAACTATAGTGTTATATTACTGTAACTACAGTGTTCTATTACTGTAACTATAGTGTTATATTACTGTAACTACAGTGTTCTATTACTGTAACTATAGTGTTCTATTACTGTAACTCAACTATAGTGTTCTATTACTGTAACTATAGTGTTCTATTACTGTAACTCAACTATAGTGTTCCATTACTGTAACTATAGTGTTCTATTACTGTAACTATAGTGTTCTATTACTGTAACTCAACTATAGTGTTCCATTACTGTAACTATAGTGTTATATTACTGTAACTAGAGTGTTCTATTACTGTAACTATAGTGTTCCATTACTGTAACTATAGTGTTATATTACTGTAACTATAGTGTTCTATTACTGTAACTATAGTGTTCTATTACTGTAACTATAGTGTTATATTACTGTAACTACAGTGTTCTATTACTGTAACTATAGTGTTCTATTACTGTAACTATAGTGTTATATTACTGTAACTACAGTGTTCTATTACTGTAACTATAGTGTTCTATTACTGTAACTCAACTATAGTGTTCTATTACTGTAACTATAGTGTTCTATTACTGTAACTATAGTGTTCTATTACTGTAACTATAGTGTTATATTACTGTAACTATAGTGTTCTATTACTGTAACTATAGTGTTCTATTACTGTAACTATAGTGTTATATTACTGTAACTACAGTGTTCTATTACTGTAACTATAGTGTTATATTACTGTAACTCAACTATAGTGTTCTATTACTGTAACTATAGTGTTCTATTACTGTAACTCAACTATAGTGTTCCATTACTGTAACTATAGTGTTCTATTACTGTAACTATAGTGTTCTATTACTGTAACTCAACTATAGTGTTCCATTACTGTAACTATAGTGTTATATTACTGTAACTAGAGTGTTCTATTACTGTAACTATAGTGTTCCATTACTGTAACTATAGTGTTCTATTACTGTAACTATAGTGTTCTATTACTGTAACTACAGTGTTCTATTACTGTAACTATAGTGTTATATTACTTTAACTGAACTACATCCTGCAGCGCACGCATGGTCCCGCAGCGCACGCAATGTCCCCCTGCTCAAGCCAGCGCATGTCCAGTTTGCCAATGACCATCTGGATGATCCAGAGGAGGAATGGGAGAAGGTCATGTGGTCTGATGAGACAAAAATATAGCTTTTTGGTCTAAACTCCACTCGCCGTGTTTGGAGGAAGAAGAAGGATGAGTACAACCCCAAGAACACCATCCCAACCGTGAAGCATGGAGGTGGAAACATCATTCTTTGTGGATGCTTTTCTGCAAAGGGGACAGGACGACTGCACCATATTGAGGGGAGGATGGATGGGGCCATGTATCACGAAATCTTGGCCAACAACCTCCTTCCCTCAGTAAGAGTATTGAAGATGGGTCGTGGCTGGGTCTTCCAGCATGACAACAACCCGAAACACACAGCCAGGGCAACTAAGGAGTGGCTCCGTAAGAAGCATCTCAAGGTCCTGGAGTGGCCTAGCCAGTCTCCAGACCTTAACCCAATAGAACATCTTTGGAGGGAGCTGAAAGTCCGTATTGCCCAGCGACAGCCCCGAAACCTGAAGGATTTGGAGAAGGTCTGTATGGAGGAGAGGGCCAAAATCCCTGCTGCAGTGTGTGCAAACCTGGTCAAGAACTACAGGAAACGTATGATCTCTGTAATCGCAAACAAAGGTGTCTGTACCAAATATTAAGTTCTGCTTTTCTGATGTATCAAATACTTATGTCATGCAATAAAAAGCTAATTAATTACTTAAAAATCATACAATGTGATTTTCTGGATTTTTGTTTTAGATTCCGTCTCTCACAGTTGAAGTGTACCTATGATAAAAATATCTCTACATGCTTTGTAAGTAGGAAAACCTGCAAAATCGGCAGTGTATCAAATACTTGTTCTCCCCACTGTATGTATACTATACTGTATATACACATATCAGGTATTGCTGCAAACTACAGACTAACATGTAAATATCAATGGTGTGACCACATCCCTGAAAAGCAGGAAGGACATCCAGGGTCAGATCTGATAAATCTAACCACATTACCATGTTATTGTTTTGTTCTATTCACTTTCCATGCAGTGTCCCAGCCTGTATTCTGTAGCCTGGAGCCTGCAACCTGTAGTCTGTAGACTGCAGCCTGTAGCCTGTAGCCTGTAGCCTGTAAGCCTGTAAGCCTGTAGCCTGTAAGCATGTAGCCTGTAGCCTGTACAGTATTTAGATTTTTTCCTGATAAACAAATCATTGATGTGGTGTGACACACAGAGACACAATGTCTGTTTGTCTGGGTTGTGAATGAAGGGAGGTAATGTCCATGTGGGAGGAAGGAGGTCTAGTTAGAGAGCTAACAGTAGACATTTGACTTCAGATTCTAGGCCAGGTGCTGCAGACTGTTCTAGTGCCCTCGCCAATTCATTGATATATTTGTTGAAGAGGGTGGGGCTTAAGCTGCATCCCTGTCTCACCCCACGGCCCTGTGGAAAGAAATGTGTGTATTTTTGCCAATTTTAACCGCACACTTGTTGCATGTGTACATGGATTTTATAATGTCGTATGTTTTTCCCCCAACACCACTTTCCATGAATTTGTATAGCAGACCCTCATGCCAAATTGAGTCAAAAGCTTTTTTGAAATCAACAAAGCATCAACAAAGCAAGACTTTGCCTTTGTTTTGGTTTGTTTGTTTGTCAATTAGGGTGTGCAGGGTGAATGAATACGTGGTCTGTCGTAAGATAATTTGGTTAAAAGCCCATTTGAGATTTGCTCAGTACATTGTTTTCCCTGAGGAAATGTACGAGTCTGCTGTTAATGATAATGCAGAGGATTATCCCAAGGTTGACGCATATCCCACGGTTGTTATTGGGGTCAAATTTGTCTCTACTTTCGTGGATTGGGGTGATCAGTCCTTGGTTTCAAAGATTGGGGAAGATGCCAGAGATAGTAGTAGCCTGTATATTTTATCACTTCATTGAGGATACCATCAACACCACAGGCCTTTTTTGGGGGTTGGAGGGTTTTTATTTTGTCCTGTAGTTCATTCAAGGTAATTGGAGAATCCAGTGGGTTCTGGTAGTCTTTAATAGTTGATTCTAAGATTTGTATTAGATCATCTATATGTTTTTGCTGTTTGTTCTTTGATATAGAGCCAAAACGATTGGAGAGGTGGTTTAATCAGGTCAACACCCGCGAGGAGGATGGTATTCCAGGGAGCGTTCTCATAGCAAACAGAGAACAGCTGGCAGGCATATTCACAGTCATTTCCAACCTCTCCTTGACCCAATCTGTAATCCCCACATGTGTTAAGATGACCACCATCATTCTTGTTCCCAAGAACTCTAAGGCTTCATGCCACAATGACTACCGTCCTGTAGCACTCACATCTGTAATCATGAAGGGCTTTGAGAGGCTGGTTATGGCAAAACATTCACTCCACCATCCCAGACACCCTAGACCCACTCCAATTTGCATACCGCCCCAACTGACCCATAGATGACGCATTCTCAATTGCTCTCAACACTGCCCTCACCAACCTAGATAAGAGGAATACCTATGTGAAAATGTTGTTCATTGACTACAGCTCTGCGTTCAACACCATTGTTCACTCCAAGCTTGTCATTTCAAGCTTTAGGACTCTGGGTCTGAACACCTCCCTCTGCAACTGGATCCTGGACATCCTGCTGACGACACAATGGTGGAAGGCCTGTTCGCCGGTGAAGATGAGTCAGCCAATAGGGGAGGAGGTCAGTGACCTTAGCCATAGACTATTCTCTCTGCTTCCGCACGACAAACGGTACTGGTGCAGTAGCATCATTTCTCTGATTCTCTGTAGTAATGTTTTTGGAATAATAATAATGCATTTTATTTTGTAAAGTGGTTTCTTGCATCAAACAACACAATTAAACAATGTGGTCACCTGCTTGTCTGAAGGACAAGTGGATTAACAGGTTCATGTCAAGCCCTTTTTTCAAAAGCCTCATTGAATGAACAGTAGGCCTACATTGAACAGCACACACTGTAGGCCGAATGATAGAACAGCTATTTCCATGTTAAAATGTTATGGGATGCATTTTCTCCATTGTTTTTGATGGTAGGCCACTCTGGCATTAAAACTTGAAACTATCAAGCTGATTTGAATGAAACCACAAAAATGTGTGGGTTGGCTCAAAGTGCAAGACACTGACTAGCCATCATCATTGTTTTGATGACCTGGAGACTCTGTTAAAGATGCTGCTGTCAGCTCCTTATTGCTCTGCCACGTTGTCATCAGCAGAGAGCCTAGTGTGTTTTTGTTCCCTTTGGGCCCAGATGACATCCAGATGTTGTTCAACCATGTGTGGAAGTGCAGCAGCCGGGCTGTCTGTGGTGACAAAGATCCCCTGTCACAGCCACACTACCAACACACTACTTCCCCATTAATAAACAGCCACATTACTCCTAGCCTGGTTCCCAAATACGTTTGTGCTGTCTGGCATGGCAATGACCAGTAACATGACGTTGGCCTGGGGCTAGGTTTATGACAGTCATAAATACCTCTCCCGACCTCTTTCCTCTCTCTACCCTACTGATGTTACATTTGCAAACCCCTTGGTTAACATAGAGATTCTGGGAACATCAGAATGTGGGGGAAATTAACTATATTCTGGTAATCCGACCAACTGAACATATGCAGTGGTACTTAATGAATATGATGTCAGTTCGGTTGTCATCTGAGACATTCTCATCAATGATAAGATGACATATAGTCTACAGTGTAAAGTCTACACATCAGAGTTATCGGATTCACATGGTATTGTTGTTCAATTTAAATGTTTGAATATGAAATTATTCGTGATGGGATGAAATGTGATTTTAGCTTCTAAAATGTGAGAATTGGGTTTTCATGAGTGAATTAGGCCCGACTCAGTGGCCCCGCCCACGTGAAGAGACATAGGTTGTAAACTATGAAACACACCCCTTTTCTCCTTCCACTATATAAGCCCTTGACGAAAATGTAACCTCCTGTTCCGAGGATGTGAGGACGACGGTCCGATGTCAGAATGGTTCAGATAATAACTACAGAACGAAGCCAACATCAGCGTGAGCTTTGGTTGCGAATGGTATGAACTTCGAACTCTTATTCACTACAGAAGTGATACCTCCTAGCCGTTGAGTTAGCAACAGCAGCTGCAAACGTGGGTTAGGAAGGAAGGAAGCATAAACTCACATGCACAACGGAACATCCAATTAGGATTATTGCTAGTATCACTTAGGATCACTTATGCTAGGATCAATTAAGATACCAGCCTTAGTAAAGTTGAACATTTATTTTGAGGCCTTTAACTCTACAGCTACAGCACTCACCAGTTTTCTTCTCAGAAGTCCATAGGCCATCCCTGTAGACTGCCCAAAACTAGTGTCTTACAGCTGTAGACTTATCATATAGTTATCATTTTAGGATGGTAGCCTAAGCAACACCCCGCAAATTAGGAAAGCCCTAGATATGACGTTAGACAATGCCATGATAGGGCCATTTTGCCAAGACCATGGACGTAGATAGAATACAGTCCAATTAGATGATTTAAGGTGGCATAACTATATTTAGTTTTGTTTATGCTTTCCTTCATTTTGTTTCATTTTCTTCGGCGCATAGAAAGTTTGGTTGCGAATGGTATGAACTCTTATTCACTACAGAAGTGATACCTCCTAGCCGTTGAGTTAGCAACAGCAGCTGCAAACGAGGGTTAGGAAGGAACAGACAGAGTATCCCATCTATCACACAATGACGTTACTACAACGTTTTCAATTGACCACCAGAGACATTCTTCAAAGGACTCGGTTTGGCAACACGGCCTTCCATCTACCACCAACCTACCGAAGCGCAGCTCAGAGTAAATAATTATTGCATTTTCCTTTTCCAAATGTGCGGTAATTTAGAATGCATAAAATACTGTATTTACGATAGCACAGTTTTTTTCCTTTGGTCCTCAGTCTTCCCGCTCTTTCACTCAAACCCAGCCCTTTTCTTTTGTGTAACCAGCTGTCATATCTGTTCCGCCTGCTAGGGACGTTTTCCTTTATGATGTAAATTGTAATCAAGGTATGATTCATTCTGTGTATATGTAATTCTGTGTGATTAGTTAGGTATTTAGTAGATAAGTAATCAAACCCAATTTTGTATTGCTGATTCAACTTGTTAGCCAGGGTTCGTGAAGATAACCAAGAATTTACAACTTTCAGGTGAGACTGAATTAAGGTGCCAATTAATATTGACTGCTATTGATGTAAAATATTACTAGGTCTTTATTACTTTATTCGGAAGATAAGAGCTCTATAAATATTATTTTGTGGTGCCCCGACTCTCTAGTTAATTACATTTACATGATTAGCTCAATCAGTTAATATTAATTACGGAAAAATTATTTTATAGAATATCATGTCATATCACTTAATCCGGCATAGCCAAAGGCACGACACCAGGCAATCACTAACCCCCTATTAGTACACGGAACAGAACCAGCGTGACGCCCGGTCCGCCAAATATCCTGTCTGTCTGTCTGTCTGTCTGTCTGTCTGTCTGTCTGTCTGTCTGTCTGTCTGTCTGTCTGTCTGTCTGTCTGTCTGCCTGTTTCTCTCTGTGTCTGTCTGTCTGTCTGTCTGTCTGTCTGTCTGTCTGTCTGTCTGTCTGTCTGTCTGCCTGTTTCTCTCTG